>NW_027638380.1:67500-135000 GCF_951216825.1 Electrona antarctica | reverse complement strand
TGGTCAGCCTGACGGCGCTGTGTGCTTGAATGCACACAGAACCACATCTAAGTGTTGGAGACAGCACTGTGTAAAGAACCTGTAATGAAAACATCCCATTTTAAAACCTCCACTGGTGTAATTAATACAATCACTAGTATAAATGTACGTAAACAAGCTTGAATTAATGCTTCAGTACAATAATTATAACTAGTTCAATAATTGAATAGCTGATCTCAAAATCAATGATATCAGATTAAGGGCCCACCTCACACACACACACCCGCTGCCCGGCCACCAAAAGAACAGGGAAATCAATAGTTTTATGTAGCCATTTATTTTAAAATATATATATATATTGTATGTGTAGCATGGCGGTATAAATTAGAATAGCCAACTATGACTCTTAAGGGATTACGCCCTAGGACATAGTTTTGGGGGAAAGATAGTGAACTACAGTAAACATAATGATGACTCCCCACTGGGTTGGTTAAGAAGCAACATAATGAAGACTCCCCACTGGGTGGTTAAGAAGCAACATAATGACTCCCCACTGGGTTGGTTAAGAAGCAACATAATGATGACTCCCCACTGGGTTGGTTAAGAAGCAACATAATGATGACTCCCCACTGGGTTGGTTAAGAAGCAACATAATGATGACTCCCCACTGGGTTGGTTAAGAAGCAACATAATGATGACTCCCCACTGGGTGGTTAAGAAGCAACATAATGATGACTCCCCACTGGGTTGGTTAAGAAGCAACATAATGATGACTCCCCACTGGGTGGTTAAGAAGCAACATAATGACTCCCCACTGGGTTGGTTAAGAAGCAACATAATGACTCCCCACTGGGTTGGTTAAGAAGCAACATAATGATGACTCCCCACTGGGTTGGTTAAGAAGCAACATAATGATGACTCCCCACTGGGTTGGTTAAGAAGCAACATAATGATGACTCCCCACTGGGTTGGTTAAGAAGCAACATAATGACTCGCCACTGGGTTGGTTAAGAAGCAACATAATGATGACTCCCCACTGGGTGGTTAAGAAGCAACATAATGATGACTCCCCACTGGGTGGTTAAGAAGCAACATAATGATGACTCCCCACTGGGTGGTTAAGAAGCAACATAATGACTCCCCACTGGGTTGGTTAAGAAGCAACATAATGATGACTCCCCACTGGGTTGGTTAAGAAGCAACATAATGATGACTCCCCACTGGGTTGGTTAAGAAGCAACATAATGATGACTCCCCACTGGGTTGGTTAAGAAGCAACATAATGATGACTCCCCACTGGGTTGGTTAAGAAGCAACATAATGATGACTCCCCACTGGGTTGGTTAAGAAGCAACATAATGATGACTCCCCACTGGGTTGGTTAAGAAGCAACATAATGACTCCCCACTGGGTTGGTTAAGAAGCAACATAATGATGACTCCCCACTGGGTGGTTAAGAAGCAACATAATGACTCCCCACTGGGTTGGTTAAGAAGCAACATAATGACTCCCCACTGGGTTGGTTAAGAAGCAACATAATGATGACTCCCCACTGGGTTGGTTAAGAAGCAACATAATGATGACTCCCCACTGGGTTGGTTAAGAAGCAACATAATGATGACTCCCCACTGGGTTGGTTAAGAAGCAACATAATGAAGACTCCCCACTGGGTGGTTAAGAAGCAACATAATGACTCCCCACTGGGTTGGTTAAGAAGCAACATAATGATGACTCCCCACTGGGTTGGTTAAGAAGCAACATAATGATGACTCCCCACTGGGTTGGTTAAGAAGCAACATAATGATGACTCCCCACTGGGTTGGTTAAGAAGCAACATAATGATGACTCCCCACTGGGTGGTTAAGAAGCAACATAATGATGACTCCCCACTGGGTTGGTTAAGAAGCAACATAATGATGACTCCCCACTGGGTGGTTAAGAAGCAACATAATGACTCCCCACTGGGTTGGTTAAGAAGCAACATAATGACTCCCCACTGGGTTGGTTAAGAAGCAACATAATGATGACTCCCCACTGGGTTGGTTAAGAAGCAACATAATGATGACTCCCCACTGGGTTGGTTAAGAAGCAACATAATGATGACTCCCCACTGGGTTGGTTAAGAAGCAACATAATGACTCGCCACTGGGTTGGTTAAGAAGCAACATAATGATGACTCCCCACTGGGTGGTTAAGAAGCAACATAATGATGACTCCCCACTGGGTGGTTAAGAAGCAACATAATGATGACTCCCCACTGGGTGGTTAAGAAGCAACATAATGACTCCCCACTGGGTTGGTTAAGAAGCAACATAATGATGACTCCCCACTGGGTTGGTTAAGAAGCAACATAATGATGACTCCCCACTGGGTTGGTTAAGAAGCAACATAATGATGACTCCCCACTGGGTTGGTTAAGAAGCAACATAATGATGACTCCCCACTGGGTTGGTTAAGAAGCAACATAATGATGACTCCCCACTGGGTTGGTTAAGAAGCAACATAATGATGACTCCCCACTGGGTTGGTTAAGAAGCAACATAATGACTCCCCACTGGGTTGGTTAAGAAGCAACATAATGATGACTCCCCACTGGGTGGTTAAGAAGCAACATAATGACTCCCCACTGGGTTGGTTAAGAAGCAACATAATGACTCCCCACTGGGTTGGTTAAGAAGCAACATAATGATGACTCCCCACTGGGTTGGTTAAGAAGCAACATAATGATGACTCCCCACTGGGTTGGTTAAGAAGCAACATAATGACTCCCCACTGGGTTGGTTAAGAAGCAACATAATGATGACTCCCCACTGGGTTGGTTAAGAAGCAACATAATGACTCGCCACTGGGTTGGTTAAGAAGCAACATAATGATGACTCCCCACTGGGTGGTTAAGAAGCAACATAATGACTCCCCACTGGGTTGGTTAAGAAGCAACATAATGACTCCCCACTGGGTGGTTAAGAAGCAACATAATGACTCCCCACTGGGTTGGTTAAGAAGCAACATAATGATGACTCCCCACTGGGTTGGTTAAGAAGCAACATAATGATGACTCCCCACTGGGTTGGTTAAGAAGCAACATAATGATGACTCCCCACTGGGTTGGTTAAGAAGCAACATAATGATGACTCCCCACTGGGTTGGTTAAGAAGCAACATAATGATGACTCCCCACTGGGTTGGTTAAGAAGCAACATAATGATGACTCCCCACTGGGTTGGTTAAGAAGCAACATAAAGACTCCCCACTGGGTTGGTTAAGAAGCAACATAATGACTCCCCACTGGGTTGGTTAAGAAGCAACATAATGATGACTCCCCACTGGGTTGGTTAAGAAGCAACATAATGATGACTCCCCACTGGGTTGGTTAAGAAGCAACATAATGACTCGCCACTGGGTTGGTTAAGAAGCAACATAATGATGACTCCCCACTGGGTGGTTAAGAAGCAACATAATGATGACTCCCCACTGGGTGGTTAAGAAGCAACATAATGATGACTCCCCACTGGGTTGGTTAAGAAGCAACATAATGATGACTCCCCACTGGGTTGGTTAAGAAGCAACATAATGACTCCCCACTGGGTTGGTTAAGAAGCAACATAATAACATAATGACTCCCCACTGGGTTGGTTAAGAAGCAACATAATGACTCCCCACTGGGTTGGTTAAGAAGCAACATAATGACTCCCCACTGGGTTGGTTAAGAAGCAACATAATGACTCCCCACTGGGTTGGTTAAGAAGCAACATAATGATGACTCCCCACTGGGTTGGTTAAGAAGCAACATAATGATGACTCCCCACTGGGTTGGTTAAGAAGCAACATAATGACTCCCCACTGGGTTGGTTAAGAAGCAACATAATGACTCCACACTGGGTTAGTTAAGAAGCAACATAATGATGACTCCCCACTGGGTTGGTTAAGAAGCAACATAATGATGACTCCCCACTGGGTTGGTTAAGAAGCAACATAATAACATAATGACTCCCCACTGGGTTGGTTAAGAAGCAACATAATAACATAATGACTCCCCACTGGGTTGGTTAAGAAGCAACATAATGACTCCCCACTGGGTTGGTTAAGAAGCAACATAATGACTCCCCACTGGGTTGGTTAAGAAGCAACATAATGACTCCCCACTGGGTTGGTTAAGAAGCAACATAATGACTCCCCACTGGGTTGGTTAAGAAGCAACATCGTCACCTTATTAAACTAATTGCCTAAGTCATTTTTTCAAGGTTTTCAGGAAACACAAAAAACTGTGCCAAATGTAGAATATATTATTTTTCTTAATTATTTCAATTCCAAAAAATATGAAAAAATATGACTATTGACATACAAATAAAGGTGTATGTCAATCATGTAACATGTAAGGATAAAATGACTTAGGCCAATATCTGAACATGCCATTTTAACTTAGGCAATTATAAACCTTATTTAGGCCAAATTACTTCTGCAGTAAGTGACTTAGGCTAAATGTTTTTATTCCAATTATTTTTAATAGACCATGGTTTAGGGTCAGCCACAGAGTGTTTAAAATAATATCAGAGCACAAAGACATTTGATACTGAATGGGAGTGAATGGGAGTGAATGGGAGTGAATGGGAGGTACTGTTACTATGGGACTGATACTATGGGAGTGAATGGGACTGAATGGGACTGAATGGGAGGTACTGTTACTATGGGAGTGAATGGGAGTGAATGGGAGGTACTGTTATTATGGGACTGATACTATGGGAGTGAATTGGACTGAATGGGAGTGAATTGGACTGAATGGGAGTGAATGGGGGGTACTGTTACTATGGGAGTGAATGGGACTGAATGGGAGTGAATGGGACTGAATGGGAGTGAATGGGAGTGAATGGGATTTAATGGGAGTGACACTCCCATAGTAACAGTATCCCCCATTCACTCCCATTCACTCCCATAGTATCAGTATCAGTGTTTAAAATAATATCAGAGCACAAATGCATTTGATACTGAATGGGAGTGAATGGGACTGAATGGGAGTGAATGGGAGGTACTGTTACTATGGGACTGATACTATGGGAGTGAATGGGAGTGAATGGGAGGTACTGTTACTATGGGACTGATACTATGGGAGTGAATGGGACTGAATGGGACTGAATGGGAGGTCGTTACTATGGGAGTGAATGGGAGTGAATGGGACTGAATGGGACTGAATGGGAGGTACTGTTACTATGGGACTGATACTATGGGAGTGAATGGGACTGAATGGGACTGAATGGGAGGTCGTTACTATGGGAGTGAATGGGAGTGAATGGGAGGTACTGTTACTATGGGACTGATACTATGGGAGTGATACTATGGGAGTGAATGGGACTGAATGGGAGGTACTGTTACTATGGGACTGATACTATGGGAGTGAATGGGAGTGAATGGGAGGTACTGTTACTATGGGACTGATACTATGGGAGTGAATGGGACTGAATGGGAGGTACTGTTACTATGGGACTGATACTATGGGAGTGAATGGGACTGAATGGGAGGTACTGTTACTATGGGACTGATACTATGTGAGTGAATGGGAGTGAATGGGGGGTACTGTTACTATGGGACTGATACTATGGGAGTGATACTATGGGAGTGAATGGGACTGAATGGGACTGAATGGGACTGAATGGGACTGAATGGGAGGTCGTTACTATGGGAGTGAATGGGAGGTACTGATACTATGGGACTGATACTATGGGAGTGAATGGGAGTGAATGGGAGGTACTGTTACTATGGGAGTGATACTATGGGAGTGAATGGGACTGAATGGGACTGAATGGTACCGAATGGGAGGTCGTTACTATGGGAGTGAATGGGAGTGAATGGGAGGTACTGTTACTATGGGACTGATACTATGGGAGTGATACTATGGGAGTGAATGGGACTGAATGGGACTGAATGGTACTGAATGGGAGGTCGTTACTATGGGAGTGAATGGGAGTGAATGGGAGGTACTGTTACTATGGGACTGATACTATGGGAGTGAATTGGACTGAATGGGAGTGAATTGGACTGAATGGGACTGAATGGGAGTGAACGGGAGTGAATGGGAGTGAATGGGAGTGAATGGGAGGTACTGTTACTATGGGACTGAATGGGACTGAATGGGAGTGAACGGGAGTGAATGGGAGTGAATGGGAGTGAATGGGAGTGAATGGGAGGTACTGTTACTATGGGACTGATACTATGGGACTGAATGGGAGTGAATGGGATGAATGGGAGTGACAGTCCCATAGTAACAGTACCTCCCATTCACTCCCACTCACTCCCATTCACTCCCATTCACTCCCTTTCACTCTGAATGGGAGTGAATTGGATGAATGGGAGTGACAGTCCCATAGTAACAGTAGCTCCCATTCACTCCCATTCAGTCCCATTCAGTCCCATTCACTCCCATTCAGTCCAGTTCACTCCCATTCACTCCCATAGTAACAGTACCCCCCATTCATTCCCATTCACTCCCATAGTATAAGTCACATAGTAACAGTACCTCCCATTCACTCTGATTCAGTCCCATTCACTCCCATTCACTTCCATTCACTCCCATTCATTCCCATTAACTCCCATTCACTCCCATTCACTCCCATAGTATCAGTCCCATAGTAACAGTACCTCCCATTCACTCCCATTCACTCCCATAGTATCAGTCCCATGCAGTCCCATTCACTCCCATTCACTCCCATTCACTCCCATTCACTCCCATTCACTCCCATAGTATCAGTCCCATAGTACAGTGCCTCCCATTCACTCCCATTCAGTCCCATTCATTCCCATTCACTCCCATTCATTCCCATTCACTCCCATTCAGTCCCATTCACTCCCATTCACTCCCATTCACTCCCATTCACTCCCATTCAGTCCCATTCACTCCCATTCACTCCCATGCAGTCCCATTCACTCCCATTCACTCCCATAGTATCAGTCCCATAGTACAGTGCCTCCCATTCACTCCCATTCAGTCCCATTCATTCCCATTCACCCCCATTCACTCCCATTCACTCCCATAGTATCAGTCCCATAGTAACAGTACCTCCCATTCACTTCCATTCAGTCCCATTCACTCCCATTCTATCAGTCCCATAGTACAGTACCTCCCATTCACTCCCATTCAGTCCCATTCTATCAGTCCCATCGTAACAGTACCTCCCTTTCACTCCCATGCACTCCCATTCACTCCCATTCACTCCCATTCACTCCCATTCTATCAGTCACATAGTAACAGTACCTCCCATTCACTCCCATTCAGTCCCATTCACTCCCATTCACTCCCATAGTATCAGTCCCAAAGTAACAGTACCTCCCATTCACTCCCATTCAGTCCCATTCACTCCCATAGTATCAGTCCCATAGTAACAGTACCTCCCATTCACTCCTATTCACTCCCATAGTATCAGTCCCATAGTAACAGTACCTCCCATTCACTCCCATTCACTCCCATAGTATCAGTCCCATAGTAACAGTAGCTCCCATTCACTCCCATTCAGTCCCATTCACTCCCATTTTGAAAGGTGTTTTAAAATGGCCTAAGTCACATTTTATTATGACTTAGGCAAAATAAAATGGCCTAAGTCTCACTCTTGACATAGGCCATTTTTTTTAATAGGGTGTAACAGGAAGGCCTTTTACGTTAGGGCTTAGGCGATTTTACGAGAGGTGGCCAGCATCACCAGGAGTTGATTTAGGCCAAAAACTCATTTTCGGCAAAAAATGACTTAGGCCATTAGTTTAATAAGGTGACGACATAATGATGACTCCCCACTGGGTTGGTTAAGAAGCAACATAATGACTCCCCACTGGGTTGGTTAAGAAGCAACATAATGACTCCCCACTGGGTTGGTTAAGAAGCAACATAATGATAACTCCCCACTGGGTTGGTTAAGAAGCAACATAATGATGACTCCCCACTGGGTTGGTTAAGAAGCAACATAATGACTCCCCACTGGGTTGGTTAAGAAGCAACATAATGATGACTCCCCACTGGGTTGGTTAAGAAGCAACATAATGACTCCCCACTGGGTTGGTTAAGAAGCAACATAATGACTCCCCACTGGGTTGGTTAAGAAGCAACATAATGATGACTCCCCACTGGGTTGGTTAAGAAGCAACATAATGATGACTCCCCACTGGGTTGGTTAAGAAGCAACATAACGACTCCCCACTGGGTTGGTTAAGAAGCAACATAATGATGACTCCCCACTGGGTTGGTTAAGAAGCAACATAATGACTCCCCACTGGGTTGGTTAAGAAGCAACATAATGATGACTCCCCACTGGGTTGGTTAAGAAGCAACATAATGATGACTCCCTACTGGGTTGGTTAAGAGGCAACATAATGATGACTCCCCACTGGGCTGGTTAAGAAGCAACATAATGATGACTCCCCACTGGGTTGGTTAAGAAGCAACATAATGACTCCCCACTGGGTTGGTTAAGAAGCAACATAATGATGACTCCCCACTGGGTTGGTTAAGAAGCAACATAATGATGACTCCCCACTGGGTTGGTTAAGAAGCAACATAATGATGACTCCCCACTGGGTTGGTTAAGAAGCAACATAATGATGACTCCCCACTGGGTTGGTTAAGAAGCAACATAATGACTCCCCACTGGGTTGGTTAAGAAGCAACATAATGATGACTCCCCACTGGGTTGGTTAAGAAGCAACATAATGTCTCCCCACTGGGTTGGTTAAGAAGCAACATAATGATGACTCCCCACTGGGTTGGTTAAGAAGCAACATAATGACTCCACACTGGGTTGGTTAAGAAGCAACATAATGATGACTCCCCACTGGGTTGGTTAAGAAGCAACATAATGACTCCCCACTGGGTTGGTTAAGAAGCAACATAATGATGACTCCCCACTGGGTTGGTTAAGAAGCAACATAATGACTCCCCACTGGGTTGGTTAAGAAGCAACATAATGATGACTCCCCACTGGGTTGGTTAAGAAGCAACATAATGACTCCCCACTGGGTTGGTTAAGAAGCAACATAATGATGACTCCCCACTGGGTTGGTTAAGAAGCAACATAATGACTCCCCACTGGGTTGGTTAAGAAGCAACATAATGATGACTCCCCAATGGGTTGGTTAAGAAGCAACATAATGATGACTCCCCACTGGGTTGGTTAAGAAGCAACATAATGATGACTCCCCACTGGGTTGGTTAAGAAGCAACATAATGACTCCCCACTGGGTTGGTTAAGAGGCAACATAATGATGACTCCCCACTGGGTTGGTTAAGAAGCAACATAATGACTCCCCACTGGGTTGGTTAAGAGGCAACATAATGATGACTCCCCACTGGGTTGGTTAAGAGGCAACATAATGATGACTCCCCACTGGGTTGGTTAAGAAGCAACATAATGATGACTCCCCACTGGGTTGGTTAATAAGCAACATAATGACTCCCCACTGGGTTGGTTAAGAAGCAACATAATGACAACTCCCCACTGGGTTGGTTAAGAATCAACATAATGACTCCCCACTGGGTTGGTTAAGAAGCAACATAATGATGACTCCCCACTGGGTTGGTTAAGAAGCAACATAATGATGACTCCCCACTGGGTTGGTTAAGAAGCAACATAATGATGACTCCCCACTGGGTTGGTTAAGAAGCAACATAATGATGACTCCCCACTGGGTTGGTTAGGAAGCAACATAATGACTCCCCACTGGGTTGGTTAAGAAGCAACATAATGATGACTCCCCACTGGGTTGGTTAAGAAGCAACATAATGATAACTCCCCACTGGGTTGGTTTAGAAGCAACATAATGATGACTCCCCACTGGGTTGGTTAAGAAGCAACCTAATGATGACTCCCCACTGGGTTGGTTAAGAAGCAAAATAATGATAACTCCCCACTGGGTTGGTTAAGAAAAAACATAATGATGACTCCCCACTGGGTTGGTTAAGAAGCAACATAATGATGACTCCCCACTGGGTTGGTCAAGAAGCAACATAATGATGACTCCCCACTGGGTTGGTTAAGAAGCAACATAATGATGACTCCCCACTGGGTTGGTTAAGAAGCAACATAATGACTCCCCACTGGGTTGGTTAAGAAGCAACATAATGATGACTCCCCACTGGGTTGGTTAAGAAGCAACATAATGATAACTCCCCACTGGGTTGGTTAAGAAGCATCATAATGATGACTCCCCACTGGGTTGGTTAAGAAGCAACATAATGACTCCCCACTGGGTTGGTTAAGAAGCAACATAATGACTCCCCACTGGGTTGGTTAGGAAGCAACATAATGATGACTCCCCACTGGGTTGGTTAAGAAGCAACATAAGGATAACTCCCCACTGGGTTGGTTAAGAAGCAACATAATGATGACTCCCCACTGGGTTGGTTAAGAAGCAAAATAATGATGACTCCCCACTGGGTTGGTTAAGAAGCAACATAATGATGACTCCCCACTGGGTTGGTTAAGAAGCAAAATAATGATGACTCCCCACTGGGTTGGTTAAGAAGCAACATAATGATGACTCCCCACTGGGTTGGTTAAGAAGCAACATAATGATGACTCCCCACTGGGTTGGTTAAGAAGCAACATAATGATTACTCCCCACTGGGTTGGTTAAGAAGCAACATAATGACTCCCCACTGGGTTGGTTAAGAAGCAACATAATGATGACTCCCCACTGGGTTGGTTAAGAAGCAACATAATGATGACTCCCCACTGGGTTGGTTAAGAAGCAACATAATGATGACTCCCCACTGGGTTGGTTAAGAAGCAACATAATGACTCCCCACTGGGTTGGTTAAGAAGCAACATAATGATGACTCCCCACTGTGTTGGTTAAGAAGCAACATAATGATAACTCCCCACTGGGTTGGTTAAGAAGCAACATAATAATGACTCCCCACTGGGTTGGTTAAGAAGCAACATAATGACTCCCCACTGGGTTGGTTAAGAAGCAACATAATGACTCCACACTGGGTTGGTTAAGAAGCAACATAATGATGACTCCCCACTGGGTTGGTTAAGAAGCAACATAATGATGACTCCCCACTGGGTTGGTTAAGAAGCAACATAATTACTCCACACTGGGTTGGTTAAGAAGCAACATAATGATGACTCCCCACTGGGTTGGTTAAGAAGCAACATAATGATGACTCCCCACTGGGTTGGTTAAGAAGCAACATAATGAGGACTCCCCAATGGGTTGGTTAAGAAGCAACATAATGACTCCCCACTGGGTTGGTTAAGAAGCAACATAATGATGACTCCCCACTGGGTTGGTTAAGAAGCAACATAATGACTCCCCACTGGGTTGGTTAAGAAGCAACATAATGATAACTCCCCACTGGGTTGGTTAAGAAGCAACATAATAATGACTCCCCACTGGGTTGGTTAAGAAGCAACATAATGACTCCCCACTGGGTTGGTTAAGAAGCAACATAATGACTCCACACTGGGTTGGTTAAGAAGCAACATAATGATGACTCCCCACTGGGTTGGTTAAGAAGCAACATAATGATGACTCCCCACTGGGTTGGTTAAGAAGCAACATAATTACTCAACACTGGGTTGGTTAAGAAGCAACATAATGATGACTCCCCACTGGGTTGGTTAAGAAGCAACATAATTACTCCACACTGGGTTGGTTAAGAAGCAACATAATGATGACTCCCCACTGGGTTGGTTAAGAAGCAACATAATGACTCCACACTGGGTTGGTTAAGAAGCAACATAATGATGACTCCCCACTGGGTTGGTTAAGAAGCAACATAATTACTCCACACTGGGTTGGTTAAGAAGCAACATAATGATGACTCCCCACTGGGTTGGTTAAGAAGCAACCACATCCTTCATCTCCTCTATCTCATCTGCATTTGACCAACACTGCCCTCTCTCGACCAGGCCAGCTCGCTCATCCCCACCGGCCCCCTGGTTATCTGAAACCCTCAGATCTGAACGAACACCTCTCAGGGCAGCTGAAAGGAAGTGGCACAAGACAAAGCTACCAGATGATCTCTCCCACTTTCACTCACTCCTCTCTGCCTTCTCCCTCTCACTAACCACTGCTAAAACCTCCTTCTACCACACCAAAATCCAATCCTGCACTTCTAACCCAAGGAAACTCTTCTCCACCTTCTCCTCCCTCCTTAAACCCCCTCCCCCCACTCAACCCTCATCCCTCACCGCGGAGGCCTTTGCCACCTACTTCGAAAAGAAGGTTGATGATATCAGTAGTTCCTTTACCCCCCTCCCCCATAAAGAAGCACTCGACTCAACCAATGCTAACCATAACATACCATGCATGTCCTCCTTCTCTCCTCTATCCCCAGACGAGGTCCTGAAACTAGTCACATCCACTAGACCTACCACCTGTCCTCTTGACCCTGCCCCGTCTCCAATCTTCCAGACCATCGCACCTGACCTGCTCCCCTTCATCACCTCCATTATCAACACCGCATTAACCTCAGGCTGCGTCCCATCTGCCTTCAAGTCAGCCAGGGTATCACCACTCCTCAAAAAACCAACTCTTGACCCCTCAGATGTCAAGAACTACAGACCGGTATCACTCCTTTCCTTTCTTTCCAAAACCCTTGAACGTGTTGTCTCTAACCAGCTTTCTCTCCATCTCTCACAGAACAACCTGCTGGATCCCAACCAGTCAGGATTCAAGAAGGCACACTCCACGGAAACTGCACTCCTCGCAGTCACAGAAGCACTACATGCTGCCCAGGCTGCTTCCCACTCTGCAGTCCTGATTCTCCTAGATCTATCGGCGGCATTTGACACAGTGAACCACCAGCTGCTCCTAGGCACCCTAGCTGATCTAGGCATCGGCGGGACGGCGCTGAAGTGGTTCTCCTCCTACCTCTCTGACCGGACTTACCAGGTTTCTTGGAAAGGTTTGCTATCATTCCCCCGCACCCTCCAAACTGGGGTCCCACAGGGATCTGTACTTGGTCCCCTCCTCTTCTCACTGTACACTAAATCCCTTGGCACCATCATCTCTGCTCACAATATATCCTATCACTGCTATGCCGATGACACACAACTGTTTCTATCCTTCCCCCCCTCTGCCACCCAGGTAGAAGAACGCATCACTGCATGCCTGGCTGACATCTCACAGTGGATGTCTTCCAACCACCTCAAGCTGAACCCAGACAAGACTGAGCTTCTGTTCTTCCCAGCTAAGTCCTGCCCTATGCGGGAGCTAACTATCTCCGTAGACAACGCCCTGGTAAAGTCTGTCCCGACAGCCAGGAACCTTGGTGTTGTCCTGGACAGTCAGCTCTCGTTCAAAACACACATCACAGCTGTCACTAGATCCTGTAGGTTTACACTCTACAACATACGACGAATTAGACCGTTCCTCACCCAGGAGTCAGCCCAGCTCCTAATCCAGACAACAGTCTTGTCAAAACTTGACTATTGTAACTCCCTCCTTACTGGCCTACCGGCATGTGCACTTAAGCCCCTCCAACTGATCCAAAATGCCGCAGCCCGCTTGGTCTTCAACCAGCCAAAATTCTCACAAGTCACCCCCCTTCTCCGCTCCCTCCATTGGCTCCCGGTCGCTGCCCGCACAGAATACAAAACTCTGATGCTGGCATTCAAAGCAACCAAAGGCATGGCCCCCCCATATCTCACAAGTATGATCGTACCCTACAAACCCTCCCGCGCACTCAGATCAGCCAACGCAGGGAAGCTGGAGGTACCTTCACTAAAAACGCCGGGACAACGCTCCACACGTCCCAAACTCTTCTCCCTTCTGGCTCCAAAACTATGGAATGCACTTCCCATCACAGTCAGAACTGCAGCCTCACTCCCAATCTTCCGCCGTAGTCTGAAAACCCACCTCTTCAGACTCCACCATGGCCCGTAGCACTTGCCCTAGCCTAGCCCCTTAGATAGCACATTATGTAGACTTAGATAGTATTTTAAACAGACTTATAGCTTGTTACGTAGACAGCTCTAGAATTGCACTTCATGTAGTCATAGCACTTTATAGTACACATGTATAATATAGTATATAGTATAGTATAGTATGTATAGTTTACATAGATACTCCACTGTTACGTTCTTAGTCTACGCATGATTCATGATAACTACGTTTTATATATGTGATGTATGCCATGCTTTTGTTATTGCTTAATGTAAGTCGCTCTGGATTAAGAGCGTCTGCTAAATGCCTAAATTGTAATTGTAAAATTGTAATGATGACTCCCCACTGGGTTGGTTAAGAAGCAAGATAATGATGACTCCCCACTGGGTTGGTTAAGAAGCAACATAATGACTCCCCACTGGGTTGGTTAAGAAGCAACATAATGATGACTCCCCACTGGGTTGGTTAAGAAGCAACATAATGATGACTCCCCACTGGGTTGGTTAAGAAGCAACATAATGATGACTCCCCACTGGGTTGGTTAAGAAGCAACATAATGATGACTCCCCACCGGGTTGGTTAAGAAGCAACATAATGACTCCACACTGGGTTGGTTAAGAAGCAACATAATGACTCCCCACTGGGTTGGTTAAGAAGCAACATAATGACTCCCCACTGGGTTGGTTAAGAAGCAACATAATAACATAATGATGACTCCCCACTGGGTTGGTTAAGAAGCAACATAATGACTCCCCACTGGGTTGGTTAAGAAGCAACATAATGACTCCCCACTGGGTTGGTTAAGAAGCAACATAATGACTCCACACTGGGTTGGTTAAGAAGCAACATAATGACTCCCCACTGGGTTGGTTAAGAAGCAACATAATGATGACTCCCCACTGGGTTGGTTAAGAAGCAACATAATGACTCCCCACTGGGTTGGTTAAGAAGCAACATAATGACTCCACACTGGGTTAGTTAAGAAGCAACATAATGATGACTCCCCACTGGGTTGGTTAAGAAGCAACATAATGATGACTCCCCACTGGGTTGGTTAAGAAGCAACATAATGACTCCACACTGGGTTAGTTAAGAAGCAACATAATGATGACTCCCCACTGAGTTGGTTAAGAAGCAACATAATGATGACTCCCCACTGGGTTGGTTAAGAGGCAACATAATGACTCCACACTGGGTTGGTTAAGAAGCAACATAATGATGACTCCCCACTGGGTTGGTTAAGAAGCAACATAATGATGACTCCCCACTGGGTTGGTTAAGAAGCAACATAATGATGACTCCCCACTGGGTTGGTTAAGAAGCAACATAATGATGACTCCACACTGGGTTGGTTAAGAAGCAACATAATGACTCCCCACTGGGTTAGTTAAGAAGCAACATAATGATGACTCCCCACTGGGTTGGTTAAGAAGCAACATAATGACTCCCCACTGGGTTAGTTAAGAAGCAACATAATGATGACTCCCCACTGGGTTGGTTAAGAAGCAACATAATGATGACTCCCCACTGGGTTGGTTAAGAAGCAACATAATGACTCCACACTGGGTTGGTTAAGAAGCAACATAATGATGACTCCACACTGGGTTGGTTAAGGAGCAAGATAATGACTCCCCACTGGGTTTGCTAAGAAGCAACATAATGACTGCCCACTGGGTTGGTTAAGAAGCAACATAATGACTCCCCACTGGGTTGGTTAAGAAGCAACATAATGATGACTCCCCACTGGGTTGGTTAAGAAGCAACATAATGATGACTCCCCACTGGGTTGGTTAAGAAGCAACATAATGACTCCACACTGGGTTGGTTAAGAAGCAACATAATGATGACTCCCCACTGGGTTGGTTAAGAAGCAACATAATGATGACACCCCACTGGGTTGGTTAAGAAGCAACATAATGATGACTCCCCACTGGGTTGGTTAAGAAGCAACATAATGATGACTCCCCACTGGGTTGGTTAAGAAGCAACATAATGACTCCCCACTGGGTTGGTTAGGAAGCAACATAATGATGACTCCCCACTGGGTTGGTTAAGAAGCAACATAATGATGACTCCACACTGGGTTGGTTAAGAAGCAACATAATGATGACTCCCCACTGGGTTGGTTAAGAAGCAACATAATGATGACTCCCCACTGGGTTGGTTAAGAAGCAACATAATGATGACTCCCCACTGGGTTGGTTAAGAAGCAACATAATGACTCCCCACTGGGTTGGTTAAGAAGCAACATAATGATGACTCCCCACTGGGTTGGTTAAGAAGCAACATAATGATGACTCCCCACTGGGTTGGTTAAGAAGCAACATAATGACTCCCCACTGGGTTGGTTAAGAAGCAACATAATGATGACTCCCCACTGGGTTGGTGAAGAAGCAACATAATGACTCCACACTGGGTTGGTTAGGAAGCAACATAATGACTCCCCACTGGGTTGGTTAAGAAGCAACATAATGACTCCCCACTGGGTTGGTTAAGAAGCAACATAATGACTCCCCACTGGGTTGGTTAAGAAGCAACATAATGATGACTCCCCACTGGGTTGGTCAAGAAGCAACATAATGACTCCACACTAGGTTGGTTAAGAAGCAACATAATGACTCCCCACTGGGTTGGTTAAAAAGCAACATAATGACTTCCCACTGGGTTGGTTAAGAAGCAACATAATAACATAATGATGACTCCCCACTGGGTTGGTTAAGAAGCAACAAAATGACTCCCCGCTGGGTTGGTTAAGAAGCAACATAATGACTCCCCACTGGGTTGGTTAAGAAGCAACATATTGACTCCACACTGGGTTGGTTAAGAAGCAACATAATGACTCCCCACTGGGTTGGTTAAGAAGCAACATAATGATGACTCCCCACTGGGTTGGTTAAGAAGCAACATAATGACTCCCCACTGGGTTGGTTAAGAAGCAACATAATGACTCCACACTGGGTTAGTTAAGAAGCAACATAATGATGACTCCCCACTGGGTTGGTTAAGAAGCAACATAATGATGACTCCCCACTGGGTTGGTTAAGAAGCAACATAATGACTCCACACTGGGTTGGTTAAGAAGCAACATAATGATGACTCCACACTGGGTTGGTTAAGAAGCAAGATAATGACTCCCCACTGGTTTTGCTAAGAAGCAACATAATGACTGCCCACTGGGTTGGTTAAGAAGCAACATAATGATGACTCCCCACTGGGTTGGTTAAGAAGCAACATAATGACTCCACACTGGGTTGGTTAAGAAGCAACATAATGATGACTCCCCACTGGGTTGGTTAAGAAGCAACATAATGATGACTCCCCACTGGGTTGGTTAAGAAGCAACATAATGATGACTCCCCACTGGGTTGGTTAAGAAGCAACATAATGATGACTCCCCACTGGGTTGGTTAAGAAGCAACATAATGATGACTCCCCACTGGGTTGGTTAAGAAGCAACATAATGATGACTCCCCACTGGGTTGGTTAAGAAGCAACATAATGACTCCCCACTGGGTTGGTTAAGAAGCAACATAATGATGACTCCCACCTGGGTTGGTTAAGAAGCAACATAATGACTCCCCACTGGGTTGGTTAAGAAGCAACATAATGATGACTCCCCACTGGGTTGGTTAAGAAGCAACATAATGATGACTCCCCACTGGGTTGGTTAAGAAGCAACATAATGACTCCCCACTGGGTTGGTTAAGAAGCAACATAATGATGACTCCCCACTGGGTTGGTTAAGAAGCAACATAATGATGACTCCCCACTGGGTTGGTTAAGAAGCAACATAATGACTCCCCACTGGGTTGGTTAAGAAGCAACATAATGATGACTCCCCACTGGGTTGGTTAAGAAGCAACATAATGACTCCCCACTGGGTTGGTTAAGAAGCAACATAATGATGACTCCCCACTGGGTTGGTTAAGAAGCAACATAATGACTCCACACTGGGTTGGTTAGGAAGCAACATAATGACTCCCCACTGGGTTGGTTAAGAAGCAACATAATGACTCCCCACTGGGTTGGTTAAGAAGCAACATAATGATTCCCCACTGGGTTGGTTAAGAAGCAACATAATGATGACTCCCCACTGGGTTGGTTAAGAAGCAACATAATGACTCCACACTAGGTTGGTTAAGAAGCAACATAATGACTCCCCACTGGGTTGGTTAAGAAGCAACATAATGACTCCCCACTGGGTTGGTTAAGAAGCAACATAATAACATAATGATGACTCCCCACTGGGTTGGTTAAGAAGCAACATAATGACTCCCCACTGGGTTGGTTAAGAAGCAACATAATGACTCCACACTGGGTTGGTTAGGAAGCAACATAATGACTCCCCACTGGGTTGGTTAAGAAGCAACATAATGATGACTCCCCACTGGGTTGGTTAAGAAGCAACATAATGACTCCCCACTGGGTTGGTTAAGAAGCAACATAATGACTCCACACTGGGTTAGTTAAGAAGCAACATAATGATGACTCCCCACTGGGTTGGTTAAGAAGCAACATAATGATGACTCCCCACTGGGTTGGTTAAGAAGCAACATAATGACTCCCCACTGGGTTGGTTAAGAAGCAACATAATGACTCCACACTGGGTTAGTTAAGAAGCAACATAATGATGACTCCCCACTGGGTTGGTTAAGAAGCAACATAATGATGACTCCCCACTGGGTTGGTTAAGAAGCAACATAATGACTCCACACTGGGTTGGTTAAGAAGCAACATAATGATGACTCCCCACTGGGTTGGTTAAGAAGCAAGATAATGATGACTCCCCACTGGGTTGGTTAAGAAGCAACATAATGACTCCCCACTGGGTTGGTTAAGAAGCAACATAATGATGACTCCCCACTGGGTTGGTTAAGAAGCAACATAATGATGACTCCCCACTGGGTTGGTTAAGAAGCAACATAATGATGACTCCCCACTGGGTTGGTTAAGAAGCAACATAATGACTCCACACTGGGTTGGTTAAGAAGCAACATAATGACTCCCCACTGGGTTGGTTAAGAAGCAACATAATGACTCCCCACTGGGTTGGTTAAGAAGCAACATAATAACATAATGATGACTCCCCACTGGGTTGGTTAAGAAGCAACATAATGACTCCCCACTGGGTTGGTTAAGAAGCAACATAATGACTCCCCACTGGGTTGGTTAAGAAGCAACATAATGACTCCACACTGGGTTGGTTAAGAAGCAACATAATGACTCCCCACTGGGTTGGTTAAGAAGCAACATAATGATGACTCCCCACTGGGTTGGTTAAGAAGCAACATAATGACTCCCCACTGGGTTGGTTAAGAAGCAACATAATGATGACTCCCCACTGGGTTGGTTAAGAAGCAACATAATGATGACTCCCCACTGGGTTGGTTAAGAAGCAACATAATGACTCCACACTGGGTTGGTTAAGAAGCAACATAATGATGACTCCCCACTGGGTTGGTTAAGAAGCAACATAATGACTCCCCACTGGGTTAGTTAAGAAGCAACATAATGATGACTCCCCACTGGGTTGGTTAAGAAGCAACATAATGATGACTCCCCACTGGGTTGGTTAAGAAGCAACATAATGACTCCACACTGGGTTGGTTAAGAAGCAACATAATGATGACTCCACACTGGGTTGGTTAAGGAGCAAGATAATGACTCCCCACTGGGTTTGCTAAGAAGCAACATAATGACTGCCCACTGGGTTGGTTAAGAAGCAACATAATGATGACTCCCCACTGGGTTGGTTAAGAAGCAACATAATGATGACTCCCCACTGGGTTGGTTAAGAAGCAACATAATGACTCCACACTGGGTTGGTTAAGAAGCAACATAATGACTCCCCACTGGGTTGGTTAAGAAGCAACATAATGATGACTCCCCACTGGGTTGGTTAAGAAGCAACATAATGACTCCCCACTGGGTTGGTTAAGAAGCAACATAATGACTCCACACTGGGTTAGTTAAGAAGCAACATAATGATGACTCCCCACTGGGTTGGTTAAGAAGCAACATAATGATGACTCCCCACTGGGTTGGTTAAGAAGCAACATAATGACTCCACACTGGGTTAGTTAAGAAGCAACATAATGATGACTCCCCACTGAGTTGGTTAAGAAGCAACATAATGATGACTCCCCACTGGGTTGGTTAAGAGGCAACATAATGACTCCACACTGGGTTGGTTAAGAAGCAACATAATGATGACTCCCCACTGGGTTGGTTAAGAAGCAACATAATGATGACTCCCCACTGGGTTGGTTAAGAAGCAACATAATGATGACTCCCCACTGGGTTGGTTAAGAAGCAACATAATGATGACTCCACACTGGGTTGGTTAAGAAGCAACATAATGACTCCCCACTGGGTTAGTTAAGAAGCAACATAATGATGACTCCCCACTGGGTTGGTTAAGAAGCAACATAATGACTCCCCACTGGGTTAGTTAAGAAGCAACATAATGATGACTCCCCACTGGGTTGGTTAAGAAGCAACATAATGATGACTCCCCACTGGGTTGGTTAAGAAGCAACATAATGACTCCACACTGGGTTGGTTAAGAAGCAACATAATGATGACTCCACACTGGGTTGGTTAAGGAGCAAGATAATGACTCCCCACTGGGTTTGCTAAGAAGCAACATAATGACTGCCCACTGGGTTGGTTAAGAAGCAACATAATGATGACTCCCCACTGGGTTGGTTAAGAAGCAACATAATGATGACTCCCCACTGGGTTGGTTAAGAAGCAACATAATGACTCCACACTGGGTTGGTTAAGAAGCAACATAATGATGACTCCCCACTGGGTTGGTTAAGAAGCAACATAATGATGACACCCCACTGGGTTGGTTAAGAAGCAACATAATGATGACTCCCCACTGGGTTGGTTAAGAAGCAACATAATGACTCCCCACTGGGTTGGTTAGGAAGCAACATAATGATGACTCCCCACTGGGTTGGTTAAGAAGCAACATAATGATGACTCCACACTGGGTTGGTTAAGAAGCAACATAATGATGACTCCCCACTGGGTTGGTTAAGAAGCAACATAATGATGACTCCCCACTGGGTTGGTTAAGAAGCAACATAATGATGACTCCCCACTGGGTTGGTTAAGAAGCAACATAATGACTCCCCACTGGGTTGGTTAAGAAGCAACATAATGATGACTCCCCACTGGGTTGGTTAAGAAGCAACATAATGATGACTCCCCACTGGGTTGGTTAAGAAGCAACATAATGACTCCCCACTGGGTTGGTTAAGAAGCAACATAATGATGACTCCCCACTGGGTTGGTGAAGAAGCAACATAATGACTCCACACTGGGTTGGTTAGGAAGCAACATAATGACTCCCCACTGGGTTGGTTAAGAAGCAACATAATGACTCCCCACTGGGTTGGTTAAGAAGCAACATAATGACTCCCCACTGGGTTGGTTAAGAAGCAACATAATGATGACTCCCCACTGGGTTGGTTAAGAAGCAACATAATGACTCCACACTAGGTTGGTTAAGAAGCAACATAATGACTCCCCACTGGGTTGGTTAAAAAGCAACATAATGACTCCCCACTGGGTTGGTTAAGAAGCAACATAATAACATAATGATGACTCCCCACTGGGTTGGTTAAGAAGCAACAAAATGACTCCCCGCTGGGTTGGTTAAGAAGCAACATAATGACTCCCCACTGGGTTGGTTAAGAAGCAACATAATGACTCCACACTGGGTTGGTTAAGAAGCAACATAATGACTCCCCACTGGGTTGGTTAAGAAGCAACATAATGATGACTCCCCACTGGGTTGGTTAAGAAGCAACATAATGACTCCCCACTGGGTTGGTTAAGAAGCAACATAATGACTCCACACTGGGTTAGTTAAGAAGCAACATAATGATGACTCCCCACTGGGTTGGTTAAGAAGCAACATAATGATGACTCCCCACTGGGTTGGTTAAGAAGCAACATAATGACTCCACACTGGGTTGGTTAAGAAGCAACATAATGATGACTCCACACTGGGTTGGTTAAGAAGCAAGATAATGACTCCCCACTGGTTTTGCTAAGAAGCAACATAATGACTGCCCACTGGGTTGGTTAAGAAGCAACATAATGACTCCCCACTGGGTTGGTTAAGAAGCAACATAATGATGACTCCCCACTGGGTTGGTTAAGAAGAAACATAATGATGACTCCCCACTGGGTTGGTTAAGAAGCAACATAATGACTCCACACTGGGTTGGTTAAGAAGCAACATAATGATGACTCCCCACTGGGTTGGTTAAGAAGCAACATAATGATGACTCCCCACTGGGTTGGTTAAGAAGCAACATAATGATGACTCCCCACTGGGTTGGTTAAGAAGCAACATAATGATGACTCCCCACTGGGTTGGTTAAGAAGCAACATAATGACTCCCCACTGGGTTGGTTAAGAAGCAACATAATGATGACTCCCCACTGGGTTGGTTAAGAAGCAACATAATGACTCCCCACTGGGTTGGTTAAGAAGGAACATAATGATGACTCCCCACTGGGTTGGTTAAGAAGCAACATAATGATGACTCCCCACTGGGTTGGTTAAGAAGCAACATAATGATGACTCCCCACTGGGTTGGTTAAGAAGCAACATAATGATGACTCCCCACTGGGTTGGTTAAGAAGCAACATAATGACTCCCCACTGGGTTGGTTAAGAAGCAACATAATGATGACTCCCCACTGGGTTGGTTAAGAAGCAACATAATGATGACTCCCCACTGGGTTGGTTAAGAAGCAACATAATGACTCCCCACTGGGTTGGTTAAGAAGCAACATAATGATGACTCCCCACTGGGTTGGTTAAGAAGCAACATAATGACTCCACACTGGGTTGGTTAGGAAGCAACATAATGACTCCCCACTGGGTTGGTTAAGAAGCAACATAATGACTCCCCACTGGGTTGGTTAAGAAGCAACATAATGACTCCCCACTGGGTTGGTTAAGAAGCAACATAATGATGACTCCCCACTGGGTTGGTTAAGAAGCAACATAATGACTCCACACTAGGTTGGTTAAGAAGCAACATAATGACTCCCCACTGGGTTGGTTAAGAAGCAACATAATGACTCCCCACTGGGTTGGTTAAGAAGCAACATAATAACATAATGATGACTCCCCACTGGGTTGGTTAAGAAGCAACATAATGACTCCCCACTGGGTTGGTTAAGAAGCAACATAATGACTCCCCACTGGGTTGGTTAAGAAGCAACATAATGACTCCACACTGGGTTGGTTAAGAAGCAACATAATGATGACTCCCCACTGGGTTGGTTAAGAAGCAACATAATGACTCCCCACTGGGTTGGTTAAGAAGCAACATAATGATGACTCCCCACTGGGTTGGTTAAGAAGCAACATAATGACTCCCCACTGGGTTGGTTAAGAAGGAACATAATGATGACTCCCCACTGGGTTGGTTAAGAAGCAACATAATGATGACTCCCCACTGGGTTGGTTAAGAAGCAACATAATGATGACTCCCCACTGGGTTGGTTAAGAAGCAACATAATGATGACTCCCCACTGGGTTGGTTAAGAAGCAACATAATGACTCCCCACTGGGTTGGTTAAGAAGCAACATAATGATGACTCCCCACTGGGTTGGTTAAGAAGCAACATAATGATGACTCCCCACTGGGTTGGTTAAGAAGCAACATAATGACTCCCCACTGGGTTGGTTAAGAAGCAACATAATGATGACTCCCCACTGGGTTGGTTAAGAAGCAACATAATGACTCCACACTGGGTTGGTTAGGAAGCAACATAATGACTCCCCACTGGGTTGGTTAAGAAGCAACATAATGACTCCCCACTGGGTTGGTTAAGAAGCAACATAATGACTCCCCACTGGGTTGGTTAAGAAGCAACATAATGATGACTCCCCACTGGGTTGGTTAAGAAGCAACATAATGACTCCACACTAGGTTGGTTAAGAAGCAACATAATGACTCCCCACTGGGTTGGTTAAGAAGCAACATAATGACTCCCCACTGGGTTGGTTAAGAAGCAACATAATAACATAATGATGACTCCCCACTGGGTTGGTTAAGAAGCAACATAATGACTCCCCACTGGGTTGGTTAAGAAGCAACATAATGACTCCCCACTGGGTTGGTTAAGAAGCAACATAATGACTCCACACTGGGTTGGTTAGGAAGCAACATAATGACTCCCCACTGGGTTGGTTAAGAAGCAACATAATGATGACTCCCCACTGGGTTGGTTAAGAAGCAACATAATGACTCCCCACTGGGTTGGTTAAGAAGCAACATAATGACTCCACACTGGGTTAGTTAAGAAGCAACATAATGATGACTCCCCACTGGGTTGGTTAAGAAGCAACATAATGATGACTCCCCACTGGGTTGGTTAAGAAGCAACATAATGACTCCACACTGGGTTAGTTAAGAAGCAACATAATGATGACTCCCCACTGGGTTGGTTAAGAAGCAACATAATGATGACTCCCCACTGGGTTGGTTAAGAGGCAACATAATGACTCCACACTGGGTTGGTTAAGAAGCAACATAATGATGACTCCCCACTGGGTTGGTTAAGAAGCAACATAATGATGACTCCCCACTGGGTTGGTTAAGAAGCAACATAATGATGACTCCCCACTGGGTTGGTTAAGAAGCAACATAATGATGACTCCACACTGGGTTGGTTAAGAAGCAACATAATGACTCCCCACTGGGTTAGTTAAGAAGCAACATAATGATGACTCCCCACTGGGTTGGTTAAGAAGCAACATAATGACTCCACACTGGGTTGGTTAAGAAGCAACATAATGATGACTCCCCACTGGGTTGGTTAAGAAGCAACATAATGATGACTCCCCACTGGGTTGGTTAAGAAGCAACATAATGATGACTCCCCACTGGGTTGGTTAAGAAGCAACATAATGATGACTCCCCACTGGGTTGGTTAAGAAGCAACATAATGACTCCCCACTGGGTTGGTTAAGAAGCAACATAATGATGACTCCCCACTGGGTTGGTTAAGAAGCAACATAATGACTCCCCACTGGGTTGGTTAAGAAGCAACATAATGATGACTCCCCACTGGGTTGGTTAAGAAGCAACATAATGATGACTCCCCACTGGGTTGGTTAAGAAGCAACATAATGATGACTCCCCACTGGGTTGGTTAAGAAGCAACATAATGATGACTCCCCACTGGGTTGGTTAAGAAGCAACATAATGACTCCCCACTGGGTTGGTTAAGAAGCAACATAATGATGACTCCCCACTGGGTTGGTTAAGAAGCAACATAATGATGACTCCCCACTGGGTTGGTTAAGAAGCAACATAATGACTCCCCACTGGGTTGGTTAAGAAGCAACATAATGATGACTCCCCACTGGTTTGGTTAAGAAGCAACATCATGACTCCACACTGGGTTGGTTAAGAAGCAACATAATGACTCCCCACTGGGTTGGTTAAGAAGCAACATAATGACTCCCCACTGGGTTGGTTAAGAAGCAACATGATGACTCCCCACTGGGTTGGTTAAGAAGCAACATAATGATGACTCCCCACTGGGTTGGTTAAGAAGCAACATAATGATGACTCCCCACTGGGTTGGTTAAGAAGCAACATAATGATGACTCCACACTGGGTTGGTTAAGAAGCAACATAATGACTCCCCACTGGGTTGGTTAAGAAGCAACATAATGATGACTCCCCACTGGGTTGGTTAAGAAGCAACATAATGACTCCCCACTGGGTTGGTTAAGAAGCAACATAATGATGACTCCCCACTGGGTTGGTTAAGAAGCAACATAATGATGACTCCCCACTGGGTTGGTTAAGAAGCAACATAATGACTCCCCACTGGGTTGGTTAAGAAGCAACATAATGATGACTCCCCACTGGGTTGGTTAAGAAGCAACATAATGATGACTCCCCACTGGGTTGGTTAAGAAGCAACATAATGACTCCCCACTGGGTTGGTTAAGAAGCAACATAATGATGACTCCCCTCTGGTTTGGTTAAGAAGCAACATAATGACTCCACACTGGGTTGGTTAAGAAGCAACATAATGACTCCCCACTGGGTTGGTTAAGAAGCAACATAATGACTCCCCACTGGGTTGGTTAAGAAGCAACATGATGACTCCCCACTGGGTTGGTTAAGAAGCAACATAATGATGACTCCCCACTGGGTTTGTTAAGAAGCAACATAATGATGACTCCCCACTGGGTTGGTTAAGAAGCAACATAATGATGACTCCACACTGAGTTGGTTAAGAAGCAACATAATGACTCCCCACTGGGTTGGTTAAGAAGCAACATAATGATGACTCCCCACTGGGTTGGTTAAGAAGCAACATAATGACTCCCCACTGGGTTGGTTAAGAAGAAACATAATGATGACTCCCCACTGGGTTGGTTAAGAAGCAACATAATGATGACTCCCCACTGGGTTGGTTAAGAAGCAACATAATTACTCCACACTGGGTTGGTTAAGAAGCAACATAATGACTCCCCACTGGGTTGGTTAAGAAGCAACATAATGATGACTCCCCACTGGGTTGGTTAAGAAGCAACATAATTACTCCACACTGGGTTGGTTAAGAAGAAACATAATGATGACTCCCCACTGGGTTGGTTAAGAAGCAACATAATGATGACTCCCCACTGGGTTGGTTAAGAAGCAACATAATTACTCCACACTGGGTTGGTTAAGAAGCAACATAATGACTCCCCACTGGGTTGGTTAAGAAGCAACATAATGATGACTCCCCACTGGGTTGGTTAAGAAGCAACATAATTACTCCACACTGGGTTGGTTAAGAAGCAACATAATGATGACTCCCTACTGGGTTGGTTAAGAGGCAACATAATGATGACTCCCCACTGGGCTGGTTAAGAAGCAACATAATGATGACTCCCCACTGGGTTGGTTAAGAAGCAACATAATGACTCCCCACTGGGTTGGTTAAGAAGCAACATAATGATGACTCCCCACTGGGTTGGTTAAGAAGCAACATAATGATGACTCCCCACTGGGTTGGTTAAGAAGCAACATAATGATGACTCCCCACTGGGTTGGTTAAGAAGCAACATAATGATGACTCCCCACTGGGTTGGTTAAGAAGCAACATAATGACTCCCCACTGGGTTGGTTAAGAAGCAACATAATGATGACTCCCCACTGGGTTGGTTAAGAAGCAACATAATGTCTCCCCACTGGGTTGGTTAAGAAGCAACATAATGATGACTCCCCACTGGGTTGGTTAAGAAGCAACATAATGACTCCACACTGGGTTGGTTAAGAAGCAACATAATGATGACTCCCCACTGGGTTGGTTAAGAAGCAACATAATGACTCCCCACTGGGTTGGTTAAGAAGCAACATAATGATGACTCCCCACTGGGTTGGTTAAGAAGCAACATAATGACTCCCCACTGGGTTGGTTAAGAAGCAACATAATGATGACTCCCCACTGGGTTGGTTAAGAAGCAACATAATGACTCCCCACTGGGTTGGTTAAGAAGCAACATAATGATGACTCCCCACTGGGTTGGTTAAGAAGCAACATAATGACTCCCCACTGGGTTGGTTAAGAAGCAACATAATGATGACTCCCCAATGGGTTGGTTAAGAAGCAACATAATGATGACTCCCCACTGGGTTGGTTAAGAAGCAACATAATGATGACTCCCCACTGGGTTGGTTAAGAAGCAACATAATGACTCCCCACTGGGTTGGTTAAGAGGCAACATAATGATGACTCCCCACTGGGTTGGTTAAGAAGCAACATAATGACTCCCCACTGGGTTGGTTAAGAGGCAACATAATGATGACTCCCCACTGGGTTTGTTAAGAGGCAACATAATGATGACTCCCCACTGGGTTGGTTAAGAAGCAACATAATGATGACTCCCCACTGGGTTGGTTAATAAGCAACATAATGACTCCCCACTGGGTTGGTTAAGAAGCAACATAATGACAACTCCCCACTGGGTTGGTTAAGAATCAACATAATGACTCCCCACTGGGTTGGTTAAGAAGCAACATAATGATGACTCCCCACTGGGTTGGTTAAGAAGCAACATAATGATGACTCCCCACTGGGTTGGTTAAGAAGCAACATAATGATGACTCCCCACTGGGTTGGTTAAGAAGCAACATAATGATGACTCCCCACTGGGTTGGTTAGGAAGCAACATAATGACTCCCCACTGGGTTGGTTAAGAAGCAACATAATGATGACTCCCCACTGGGTTGGTTAAGAAGCAACATAATGATAACTCCCCACTGGGTTGGTTTAGAAGCAACATAATGATGACTCCCCACTGGGTTGGTTAAGAAGCAACCTAATGATGACTCCCCACTGGGTTGGTTAAGAAGCAAAATAATGATAACTCCCCACTGGGTTGGTTAAGAAAAAACATAATGATGACTCCCCACTGGGTTGGTTAAGAAGCAACATAATGATGACTCCCCACTGGGTTGGTCAAGAAGCAACATAATGATGACTCCCCACTGGGTTGGTTAAGAAGCAACATAATGATGACTCCCCACTGGGTTGGTTAAGAAGCAACATAATGACTCCCCACTGGGTTGGTTAAGAAGCAACATAATGATGACTCCCCACTGGGTTGGTTAAGAAGCAACATAATGATAACTCCCCACTGGGTTGGTTAAGAAGCATCATAATGATGACTCCCCACTGGGTTGGTTAAGAAGCAACATAATGACTCCCCACTGGGTTGGTTAAGAAGCAACATAATGACTCCCCACTGGGTTGGTTAGGAAGCAACATAATGATGACTCCCCACTGGGTTGGTTAAGAAGCAACATAAGGATAACTCCCCACTGGGTTGGTTAAGAAGCAACATAATGATGACTCCCCACTGGGTTGGTTAAGAAGCAAAATAATGATGACTCCCCACTGGGTTGGTTAAGAAGCAACATAATGATGACTCCCCACTGGGTTGGTTAAGAAGCAAAATAATGATGACTCCCCACTGGGTTGGTTAAGAAGCAACATAATGATGACTCCCCACTGGGTTGGTTAAGAAGCAACATAATGATGACTCCCCACTGGGTTGGTTAAGAAGCAACATAATGATTACTCCCCACTGGGTTGGTTAAGAAGCAACATAATGACTCCCCACTGGGTTGGTTAAGAAGCAACATAATGATGACTCCCCACTGGGTTGGTTAAGAAGCAACATAATGATGACTCCCCACTGGGTTGGTTAAGAAGCAACATAATGATGACTCCCCACTGGGTTGGTTAAGAAGCAACATAATGACTCCCCACTGGGTTGGTTAAGAAGCAACATAATGATGACTCCCCACTGTGTTGGTTAAGAAGCAACATAATGATAACTCCCCACTGGGTTGGTTAAGAAGCAACATAATAATGACTCCCCACTGGGTTGGTTAAGAAGCAACATAATGACTCCCCACTGGGTTGGTTAAGAAGCAACATAATGACTCCACACTGGGTTGGTTAAGAAGCAACATAATGATGACTCCCCACTGGGTTGGTTAAGAAGCAACATAATGATGACTCCCCACTGGGTTGGTTAAGAAGCAACATAATTACTCCACACTGGGTTGGTTAAGAAGCAACATAATGATGACTCCCCACTGGGTTGGTTAAGAAGCAACATAATGATGACTCCCCACTGGGTTGGTTAAGAAGCAACATAATGAGGACTCCCCAATGGGTTGGTTAAGAAGCAACATAATGACTCCCCACTGGGTTGGTTAAGAAGCAACATAATGATGACTCCCCACTGGGTTGGTTAAGAAGCAACATAATGACTCCCCACTGGGTTGGTTAAGAAGCAACATAATGATAACTCCCCACTGGGTTGGTTAAGAAGCAACATAATAATGACTCCCCACTGGGTTGGTTAAGAAGCAACATAATGACTCCCCACTGGGTTGGTTAAGAAGCAACATAATGACTCCACACTGGGTTGGTTAAGAAGCAACATAATGATGACTCCCCACTGGGTTGGTTAAGAAGCAACATAATGATGACTCCCCACTGGGTTGGTTAAGAAGCAACATAATTACTCAACACTGGGTTGGTTAAGAAGCAACATAATGATGACTCCCCACTGGGTTGGTTAAGAAGCAACATAATTACTCCACACTGGGTTGGTTAAGAAGCAACATAATGATGACTCCCCACTGGGTTGGTTAAGAAGCAACATAATGACTCCACACTGGGTTGGTTAAGAAGCACCATAATGATGACTCCCCACTGGGTTGGTTAAGAAGCAACATAATTACTCCACACTGGGTTGGTTAAGAAGCAACATAATGATGACTCCCCACTGGGTTGGTTAAGAAGCAACCACATCCTTCATCTCCTCTATCTCATCTGCATTTGACCAACACTGCCCTCTCTCGACCAGGCCAGCTCGCTCATCCCCACCGGCCCCCTGGTTATCTGAAACCCTCAGATCTGAACGAACACCTCTCAGGGCAGCTGAAAGGAAGTGGCACAAGACAAAGCTACCAGATGATCTCTCCCACTTTCACTCACTCCTCTCTGCCTTCTCCCTCTCACTAACCACTGCTAAAACCTCCTTCTACCACACCAAAATCCAATCCTGCACTTCTAACCCAAGGAAACTCTTCTCCACCTTCTCCTCCCTCCTTAAACCCCCTCCCCCCACTCAACCCTCATCCCTCACCGCGGAGGCCTTTGCCACCTACTTCGAAAAGAAGGTTGATGATATCAGTAGTTCCTTTACCCCCCTCCCCCATAAAGAAGCACTCGACTCAACCAATGCTAACCATAACATACCATGCATGTCCTCCTTCTCTCCTCTATCCCCAGACGAGGTCCTGAAACTAGTCACATCCACTAGACCTACCACCTGTCCTCTTGACCCTGCCCCGTCTCCAATCTTCCAGACCATCGCACCTGACCTGCTCCCCTTCATCACCTCCATTATCAACACCGCATTAACCTCAGGCTGCGTCCCATCTGCCTTCAAGTCAGCCAGGGTATCACCACTCCTCAAAAAACCAACTCTTGACCCCTCAGATGTCAAGAACTACAGACCGGTATCACTCCTTTCCTTTCTTTCCAAAACCCTTGAACGTGTTGTCTCTAACCAGCTTTCTCTCCATCTCTCACAGAACAACCTGCTGGATCCCAACCAGTCAGGATTCAAGAAGGCACACTCCACGGAAACTGCACTCCTCGCAGTCACAGAAGCACTACATGCTGCCCAGGCTGCTTCCCACTCTGCAGTCCTGATTCTCCTAGATCTATCGGCGGCATTTGACACAGTGAACCACCAGCTGCTCCTAGGCACCCTAGCTGATCTAGGCATCGGCGGGACGGCGCTGAAGTGGTTCTCCTCCTACCTCTCTGACCGGACTTACCAGGTTTCTTGGAAAGGTTTGCTATCATTCCCCCGCACCCTCCAAACTGGGGTCCCACAGGGATCTGTACTTGGTCCCCTCCTCTTCTCACTGTACACTAAATCCCTTGGCACCATCATCTCTGCTCACAATATATCCTATCACTGCTATGCCGATGACACACAACTGTTTCTATCCTTCCCCCCCTCTGCCACCCAGGTAGAAGAACGCATCACTGCATGCCTGGCTGACATCTCACAGTGGATGTCTTCCAACCACCTCAAGCTGAACCCAGACAAGACTGAGCTTCTGTTCTTCCCAGCTAAGTCCTGCCCTATGCGGGAGCTAACTATCTCCGTAGACAACGCCCTGGTAAAGTCTGTCCCGACAGCCAGGAACCTTGGTGTTGTCCTGGACAGTCAGCTCTCGTTCAAAACACACATCACAGCTGTCACTAGATCCTGTAGGTTTACACTCTACAACATACGACGAATTAGACCGTTCCTCACCCAGGAGTCAGCCCAGCTCCTAATCCAGACAACAGTCTTGTCAAAACTTGACTATTGTAACTCCCTCCTTACTGGCCTACCGGCATGTGCACTTAAGCCCCTCCAACTGATCCAAAATGCCGCAGCCCGCTTGGTCTTCAACCAGCCAAAATTCTCACAAGTCACCCCCCTTCTCCGCTCCCTCCATTGGCTCCCGGTCGCTGCCCGCACAGAATACAAAACTCTGATGCTGGCATTCAAAGCAACCAAAGGCATGGCCCCCCCATATCTCACAAGTATGATCGTACCCTACAAACCCTCCCGCGCACTCAGATCAGCCAACGCAGGGAAGCTGGAGGTACCTTCACTAAAAACGCCGGGACAACGCTCCACACGTCCCAAACTCTTCTCCCTTCTGGCTCCAAAACTATGGAATGCACTTCCCATCACAGTCAGAACTGCAGCCTCACTCCCAATCTTCCGCCGTAGTCTGAAAACCCACCTCTTCAGACTCCACCATGGCCCGTAGCACTTGCCCTAGCCTAGCCCCTTAGATAGCACATTATGTAGACTTAGATAGTATTTTAAACAGACTTATAGCTTGTTACGTAGACAGCTCTAGAATTGCACTTCATGTAGTCATAGCACTTTATAGTACACATGTATAATATAGTATATAGTATAGTATAGTATGTATAGTTTACATAGATACTCCACTGTTACGTTCTTAGTCTACGCATGATTCATGATAACTACGTTTTATATATGTGATGTATGCCATGCTTTTGTTATTGCTTAATGTAAGTCGCTCTGGATTAAGAGCGTCTGCTAAATGCCTAAATTGTAATTGTAAAATTGTAATGATGACTCCCCACTGGGTTGGTTAAGAAGCAAGATAATGATGACTCCCCACTGGGTTGGTTAAGAAGCAACATAATGACTCCCCACTGGGTTGGTTAAGAAGCAACATAATGATGACTCCCCACTGGGTTGGTTAAGAAGCAACATAATGATGACTCCCCACTGGGTTGGTTAAGAAGCAACATAATGATGACTCCCCACTGGGTTGGTTAAGAAGCAACATAATGACTCCACACTGGGTTGGTTAAGAAGCAACATAATGACTCCCCACTGGGTTGGTTAAGAAGCAACATAATGACTCCCCACTGGGTTGGTTAAGAAGCAACATAATAACATAATGATGACTCCCCACTGGGTTGGTTAAGAAGCAACATAATGACTCCCCACTGGGTTGGTTAAGAAGCAACATAATGACTCCCCACTGGGTTGGTTAAGAAGCAACATAATGACTCCACACTGGGTTGGTTAAGAAGCAACATAATGACTCCCCACTGGGTTGGTTAAGAAGCAACATAATGATGACTCCCCACTGGGTTGGTTAAGAAGCAACATAATGACTCCCCACTGGGTTGGTTAAGAAGCAACATAATGACTCCACACTGGGTTAGTTAAGAAGCAACATAATGATGACTCCCCACTGGGTTGGTTAAGAAGCAACATAATGATGACTCCCCACTGGGTTGGTTAAGAAGCAACATAATGACTCCACACTGGGTTAGTTAAGAAGCAACATAATGATGACTCCCCACTGAGTTGGTTAAGAAGCAACATAATGATGACTCCCCACTGGGTTGGTTAAGAGGCAACATAATGACTCCACACTGGGTTGGTTAAGAAGCAACATAATGATGACTCCCCACTGGGTTGGTTAAGAAGCAACATAATGATGACTCCCCACTGGGTTGGTTAAGAAGCAACATAATGATGACTCCCCACTGGGTTGGTTAAGAAGCAACATAATGATGACTCCACACTGGGTTGGTTAAGAAGCAACATAATGACTCCCCACTGGGTTAGTTAAGAAGCAACATAATGATGACTCCCCACTGGGTTGGTTAAGAAGCAACATAATGACTCCCCACTGGGTTAGTTAAGAAGCAACATAATGATGACTCCCCACTGGGTTGGTTAAGAAGCAACATAATGATGACTCCCCACTGGGTTGGTTAAGAAGCAACATAATGACTCCACACTGGGTTGGTTAAGAAGCAACATAATGATGACTCCACACTGGGTTGGTTAAGGAGCAAGATAATGACTCCCCACTGGGTTTGCTAAGAAGCAACATAATGACTGCCCACTGGGTTGGTTAAGAAGCAACATAATGACTCCCCACTGGGTTGGTTAAGAAGCAACATAATGATGACTCCCCACTGGGTTGGTTAAGAAGCAACATAATGATGACTCCCCACTGGGTTGGTTAAGAAGCAACATAATGACTCCACACTGGGTTGGTTAAGAAGCAACATAATGATGACTCCCCACTGGGTTGGTTAAGAAGCAACATAATGATGACACCCCACTGGGTTGGTTAAGAAGCAACATAATGATGACTCCCCACTGGGTTGGTTAAGAAGCAACATAATGATGACTCCCCACTGGGTTGGTTAAGAAGCAACATAATGACTCCCCACTGGGTTGGTTAGGAAGCAACATAATGATGACTCCCCACTGGGTTGGTTAAGAAGCAACATAATGATGACTCCACACTGGGTTGGTTAAGAAGCAACATAATGATGACTCCCCACTGGGTTGGTTAAGAAGCAACATAATGATGACTCCCCACTGGGTTGGTTAAGAAGCAACATAATGATGACTCCCCACTGGGTTGGTTAAGAAGCAACATAATGACTCCCCACTGGGTTGGTTAAGAAGCAACATAATGATGACTCCCCACTGGGTTGGTTAAGAAGCAACATAATGATGACTCCCCACTGGGTTGGTTAAGAAGCAACATAATGACTCCCCACTGGGTTGGTTAAGAAGCAACATAATGATGACTCCCCACTGGGTTGGTGAAGAAGCAACATAATGACTCCACACTGGGTTGGTTAGGAAGCAACATAATGACTCCCCACTGGGTTGGTTAAGAAGCAACATAATGACTCCCCACTGGGTTGGTTAAGAAGCAACATAATGACTCCCCACTGGGTTGGTTAAGAAGCAACATAATGATGACTCCCCACTGGGTTGGTTAAGAAGCAACATAATGACTCCACACTAGGTTGGTTAAGAAGCAACATAATGACTCCCCACTGGGTTGGTTAAAAAGCAACATAATGACTTCCCACTGGGTTGGTTAAGAAGCAACATAATAACATAATGATGACTCCCCACTGGGTTGGTTAAGAAGCAACAAAATGACTCCCCGCTGGGTTGGTTAAGAAGCAACATAATGACTCCCCACTGGGTTGGTTAAGAAGCAACATATTGACTCCACACTGGGTTGGTTAAGAAGCAACATAATGACTCCCCACTGGGTTGGTTAAGAAGCAACATAATGATGACTCCCCACTGGGTTGGTTAAGAAGCAACATAATGACTCCCCACTGGGTTGGTTAAGAAGCAACATAATGACTCCACACTGGGTTAGTTAAGAAGCAACATAATGATGACTCCCCACTGGGTTGGTTAAGAAGCAACATAATGATGACTCCCCACTGGGTTGGTTAAGAAGCAACATAATGACTCCACACTGGGTTGGTTAAGAAGCAACATAATGATGACTCCACACTGGGTTGGTTAAGAAGCAAGATAATGACTCCCCACTGGTTTTGCTAAGAAGCAACATAATGACTGCCCACTGGGTTGGTTAAGAAGCAACATAATGATGACTCCCCACTGGGTTGGTTAAGAAGCAACATAATGACTCCACACTGGGTTGGTTAAGAAGCAACATAATGATGACTCCCCACTGGGTTGGTTAAGAAGCAACATAATGATGACTCCCCACTGGGTTGGTTAAGAAGCAACATAATGATGACTCCCCACTGGGTTGGTTAAGAAGCAACATAATGATGACTCCCCACTGGGTTGGTTAAGAAGCAACATAATGATGACTCCCCACTGGGTTGGTTAAGAAGCAACATAATGATGACTCCCCACTGGGTTGGTTAAGAAGCAACATAATGACTCCCCACTGGGTTGGTTAAGAAGCAACATAATGATGACTCCCCACTGGGTTGGTTAAGAAGCAACATAATGACTCCCCACTGGGTTGGTTAAGAAGCAACATAATGATGACTCCCCACTGGGTTGGTTAAGAAGCAACATAATGATGACTCCCCACTGGGTTGGTTAAGAAGCAACATAATGACTCCCCACTGGGTTGGTTAAGAAGCAACATAATGATGACTCCCCACTGGGTTGGTTAAGAAGCAACATAATGATGACTCCCCACTGGGTTGGTTAAGAAGCAACATAATGACTCCCCACTGGGTTGGTTAAGAAGCAACATAATGATGACTCCCCACTGGGTTGGTTAAGAAGCAACATAATGACTCCCCACTGGGTTGGTTAAGAAGCAACATAATGATGACTCCCCACTGGGTTGGTTAAGAAGCAACATAATGACTCCACACTGGGTTGGTTAGGAAGCAACATAATGACTCCCCACTGGGTTGGTTAAGAAGCAACATAATGACTCCCCACTGGGTTGGTTAAGAAGCAACATAATGATTCCCCACTGGGTTGGTTAAGAAGCAACATAATGATGACTCCCCACTGGGTTGGTTAAGAAGCAACATAATGACTCCACACTAGGTTGGTTAAGAAGCAACATAATGACTCCCCACTGGGTTGGTTAAGAAGCAACATAATGACTCCCCACTGGGTTGGTTAAGAAGCAACATAATAACATAATGATGACTCCCCACTGGGTTGGTTAAGAAGCAACATAATGACTCCCCACTGGGTTGGTTAAGAAGCAACATAATGACTCCACACTGGGTTGGTTAGGAAGCAACATAATGACTCCCCACTGGGTTGGTTAAGAAGCAACATAATGATGACTCCCCACTGGGTTGGTTAAGAAGCAACATAATGACTCCCCACTGGGTTGGTTAAGAAGCAACATAATGACTCCACACTGGGTTAGTTAAGAAGCAACATAATGATGACTCCCCACTGGGTTGGTTAAGAAGCAACATAATGATGACTCCCCACTGGGTTGGTTAAGAAGCAACATAATGACTCCCCACTGGGTTGGTTAAGAAGCAACATAATGACTCCACACTGGGTTAGTTAAGAAGCAACATAATGATGACTCCCCACTGGGTTGGTTAAGAAGCAACATAATGACTCCCCACTGGGTTGGTTAAGAAGCAACATAATGATGACTCCCCACTGGGTTGGTTAAGAAGCAACATAATGATGACTCCCCACTGGGTTGGTTAAGAAGCAACATAATGACTCCCCACTGGGTTGGTTAAGAAGCAACATAATGATGACTCCCCACTGGGTTGGTGAAGAAGCAACATAATGACTCCACACTGGGTTGGTTAGGAAGCAACATAATGACTCCCCACTGGGTTGGTTAAGAAGCAACATAATGACTCCCCACTGGGTTGGTTAAGAAGCAACATAATGACTCCCCACTGGGTTGGTTAAGAAGCAACATAATGATGACTCCCCACTGGGTTGGTTAAGAAGCAACATAATGACTCCACACTAGGTTGGTTAAGAAGCAACATAATGACTCCCCACTGGGTTGGTTAAAAAGCAACATAATGACTTCCCACTGGGTTGGTTAAGAAGCAACATAATAACATAATGATGACTCCCCACTGGGTTGGTTAAGAAGCAACAAAATGACTCCCCGCTGGGTTGGTTAAGAAGCAACATAATGACTCCCCACTGGGTTGGTTAAGAAGCAACATATTGACTCCACACTGGGTTGGTTAAGAAGCAACATAATGACTCCCCACTGGGTTGGTTAAGAAGCAACATAATGATGACTCCCCACTGGGTTGGTTAAGAAGCAACATAATGACTCCCCACTGGGTTGGTTAAGAAGCAACATAATGACTCCACACTGGGTTAGTTAAGAAGCAACATAATGATGACTCCCCACTGGGTTGGTTAAGAAGCAACATAATGATGACTCCCCACTGGGTTGGTTAAGAAGCAACATAATGACTCCACACTGGGTTGGTTAAGAAGCAACATAATGATGACTCCACACTGGGTTGGTTAAGAAGCAAGATAATGACTCCCCACTGGTTTTGCTAAGAAGCAACATAATGACTGCCCACTGGGTTGGTTAAGAAGCAACATAATGATGACTCCCCACTGGGTTGGTTAAGAAGCAACATAATGACTCCACACTGGGTTGGTTAAGAAGCAACATAATGATGACTCCCCACTGGGTTGGTTAAGAAGCAACATAATGATGACTCCCCACTGGGTTGGTTAAGAAGCAACATAATGATGACTCCCCACTGGGTTGGTTAAGAAGCAACATAATGATGACTCCCCACTGGGTTGGTTAAGAAGCAACATAATGATGACTCCCCACTGGGTTGGTTAAGAAGCAACATAATGATGACTCCCCACTGGGTTGGTTAAGAAGCAACATAATGACTCCCCACTGGGTTGGTTAAGAAGCAACATAATGATGACTCCCCACTGGGTTGGTTAAGAAGCAACATAATGACTCCCCACTGGGTTGGTTAAGAAGCAACATAATGATGACTCCCCACTGGGTTGGTTAAGAAGCAACATAATGATGACTCCCCACTGGGTTGGTTAAGAAGCAACATAATGACTCCCCACTGGGTTGGTTAAGAAGCAACATAATGATGACTCCCCACTGGGTTGGTTAAGAAGCAACATAATGATGACTCCCCACTGGGTTGGTTAAGAAGCAACATAATGACTCCCCACTGGGTTGGTTAAGAAGCAACATAATGATGACTCCCCACTGGGTTGGTTAAGAAGCAACATAATGACTCCCCACTGGGTTGGTTAAGAAGCAACATAATGATGACTCCCCACTGGGTTGGTTAAGAAGCAACATAATGACTCCACACTGGGTTGGTTAGGAAGCAACATAATGACTCCCCACTGGGTTGGTTAAGAAGCAACATAATGACTCCCCACTGGGTTGGTTAAGAAGCAACATAATGATTCCCCACTGGGTTGGTTAAGAAGCAACATAATGATGACTCCCCACTGGGTTGGTTAAGAAGCAACATAATGACTCCACACTAGGTTGGTTAAGAAGCAACATAATGACTCCCCACTGGGTTGGTTAAGAAGCAACATAATGACTCCCCACTGGGTTGGTTAAGAAGAAACATAATAACATAATGATGACTCCCCACTGGGTTGGTTAAGAAGCAACATAATGACTCCCCACTGGGTTGGTTAAGAAGCAACATAATGACTCCACACTGGGTTGGTTAGGAAGCAACATAATGACTCCCCACTGGGTTGGTTAAGAAGCAACATAATGATGACTCCCCACTGGGTTGGTTAAGAAGCAACATAATGACTCCCCACTGGGTTGGTTAAGAAGCAACATAATGACTCCCCACTGGGTTAGTTAAGAAGCAACATAATGATGACTCCCCACTGGGTTGGTTAAGAAGCAACATAATGATGACTCCCCACTGGGTTGGTTAAGAAGCAACATAATGACTCCACACTGGGTTGGTTAAGAAGCAACATAATGATGACTCCACACTGGGTTGGTTAAGGAGCAAGATAATGACTCCCCACTGGGTTTGCTAAGAAGCAACATAATGACTGCCCACTGGGTTGGTTAAGAAGCAACATAATGACTCCCCACTGGGTTGGTTAAGAAGCAACATAATGATGACTCCCCACTGGGTTGGTTAAGAAGCAACATAATGATGACTCCCCACTGGGTTGGTTAAGAAGCAACATAATGACTCCACACTGGGTTGGTTAAGAAGCAACATAATGATGACTCCCCACTGGGTTGGTTAAGAAGCAACATAATGATGACACCCCACTGGGTTGGTTAAGAAGCAACATAATGATGACTCCCCACTGGGTTGGTTAAGAAGCAACATAATGATGACTCCCCACTGGGTTGGTTAAGAAGCAACATAATGACTCCCCACTGGGTTGGTTAGGAAGCAACATAATGATGACTCCCCACTGGGTTGGTTAAGAAGCAACATAATGATGACTCCACACTGGGTTGGTTAAGAAGCAACATAATGATGACTCCCCACTGGGTTGGTTAAGAAGCAACATAATGATGACTCCCCACTGGGTTGGTTAAGAAGCAACATAATGATGACTCCCCACTGGGTTGGTTAAGAAGCAACATAATGACTCCCCACTGGGTTGGTTAAGAAGCAACATAATGATGACTCCCCACTGGGTTGGTTAAGAAGCAACATAATGATGACTCCCCACTGGGTTGGTTAAGAAGCAACATAATGACTCCCCACTGGGTTGGTTAAGAAGCAACATAATGATGACTCCCCACTGGGTTGGTGAAGAAGCAACATAATGACTCCACACTGGGTTGGTTAGGAAGCAACATAATGACTCCCCACTGGGTTGGTTAAGAAGCAACATAATGACTCCCCACTGGGTTGGTTAAGAAGCAACATAATGACTCCCCACTGGGTTGGTTAAGAAGCAACATAATGATGACTCCCCACTGGGTTGGTTAAGAAGCAACATAATGACTCCACACTAGGTTGGTTAAGAAGCAACATAATGACTCCCCACTGGGTTGGTTAAAAAGCAACATAATGACTTCCCACTGGGTTGGTTAAGAAGCAACATAATAACATAATGATGACTCCCCACTGGGTTGGTTAAGAAGCAACAAAATGACTCCCCGCTGGGTTGGTTAAGAAGCAACATAATGACTCCCCACTGGGTTGGTTAAGAAGCAACATATTGACTCCACACTGGGTTGGTTAAGAAGCAACATAATGACTCCCCACTGGGTTGGTTAAGAAGCAACATAATGATGACTCCCCACTGGGTTGGTTAAGAAGCAACATAATGACTCCCCACTGGGTTGGTTAAGAAGCAACATAATGACTCCACACTGGGTTAGTTAAGAAGCAACATAATGATGACTCCCCACTGGGTTGGTTAAGAAGCAACATAATGATGACTCCCCACTGGGTTGGTTAAGAAGCAACATAATGACTCCACACTGGGTTGGTTAAGAAGCAACATAATGATGACTCCACACTGGGTTGGTTAAGAAGCAAGATAATGACTCCCCACTGGTTTTGCTAAGAAGCAACATAATGACTGCCCACTGGGTTGGTTAAGAAGCAACATAATGATGACTCCCCACTGGGTTGGTTAAGAAGCAACATAATGACTCCACACTGGGTTGGTTAAGAAGCAACATAATGATGACTCCCCACTGGGTTGGTTAAGAAGCAACATAATGATGACTCCCCACTGGGTTGGTTAAGAAGCAACATAATGATGACTCCCCACTGGGTTGGTTAAGAAGCAACATAATGATGACTCCCCACTGGGTTGGTTAAGAAGCAACATAATGATGACTCCCCACTGGGTTGGTTAAGAAGCAACATAATGATGACTCCCCACTGGGTTGGTTAAGAAGCAACATAATGACTCCCCACTGGGTTGGTTAAGAAGCAACATAATGATGACTCCCCACTGGGTTGGTTAAGAAGCAACATAATGACTCCCCACTGGGTTGGTTAAGAAGCAACATAATGATGACTCCCCACTGGGTTGGTTAAGAAGCAACATAATGATGACTCCCCACTGGGTTGGTTAAGAAGCAACATAATGACTCCCCACTGGGTTGGTTAAGAAGCAACATAATGATGACTCCCCACTGGGTTGGTTAAGAAGCAACATAATGATGACTCCCCACTGGGTTGGTTAAGAAGCAACATAATGACTCCCCACTGGGTTGGTTAAGAAGCAACATAATGATGACTCCCCACTGGGTTGGTTAAGAAGCAACATAATGACTCCCCACTGGGTTGGTTAAGAAGCAACATAATGATGACTCCCCACTGGGTTGGTTAAGAAGCAACATAATGACTCCACACTGGGTTGGTTAGGAAGCAACATAATGACTCCCCACTGGGTTGGTTAAGAAGCAACATAATGACTCCCCACTGGGTTGGTTAAGAAGCAACATAATGATTCCCCACTGGGTTGGTTAAGAAGCAACATAATGATGACTCCCCACTGGGTTGGTTAAGAAGCAACATAATGACTCCACACTAGGTTGGTTAAGAAGCAACATAATGACTCCCCACTGGGTTGGTTAAGAAGCAACATAATGACTCCCCACTGGGTTGGTTAAGAAGCAACATAATAACATAATGATGACTCCCCACTGGGTTGGTTAAGAAGCAACATAATGACTCCCCACTGGGTTGGTTAAGAAGCAACATAATGACTCCACACTGGGTTGGTTAGGAAGCAACATAATGACTCCCCACTGGGTTGGTTAAGAAGCAACATAATGATGACTCCCCACTGGGTTGGTTAAGAAGCAACATAATGACTCCCCACTGGGTTGGTTAAGAAGCAACATAATGACTCCACACTGGGTTAGTTAAGAAGCAACATAATGATGACTCCCCACTGGGTTGGTTAAGAAGCAACATAATGATGACTCCCCACTGGGTTGGTTAAGAAGCAACATAATGACTCCCCACTGGGTTGGTTAAGAAGCAACATAATGACTCCACACTGGGTTAGTTAAGAAGCAACATAATGATGACTCCCCACTGGGTTGGTTAAGAAGCAACATAATGATGACTCCCCACTGGGTTGGTTAAGAAGCAACATAATGACTCCACACTGGGTTGGTTAAGAAGCAACATAATGATGACTCCCCACTGGGTTGGTTAAGAAGCAAGATAATGATGACTCCCCACTGGGTTGGTTAAGAAGCAACATAATGACTCCCCACTGGGTTGGTTAAGAAGCAACATAATGATGACTCCCCACTGGGTTGGTTAAGAAGCAACATAATGATGACTCCCCACTGGGTTGGTTAAGAAGCAACATAATGATGACTCCCCACTGGGTTGGTTAAGAAGCAACATAATGACTCCACACTGGGTTGGTTAAGAAGCAACATAATGACTCCCCACTGGGTTGGTTAAGAAGCAACATAATGACTCCCCACTGGGTTGGTTAAGAAGCAACATAATAACATAATGATGACTCCCCACTGGGTTGGTTAAGAAGCAACATAATGACTCCCCACTGGGTTGGTTAAGAAGCAACATAATGACTCCCCACTGGGTTGGTTAAGAAGCAACATAATGACTCCACACTGGGTTGGTTAAGAAGCAACATAATGACTCCCCACTGGGTTGGTTAAGAAGCAACATAATGATGACTCCCCACTGGGTTGGTTAAGAAGCAACATAATGACTCCCCACTGGGTTGGTTAAGAAGCAACATAATGACTCCACACTGGGTTAGTTAAGAAGCAACATAATGATGACTCCCCACTGGGTTGGTTAAGAAGCAACATAATGATGACTCCCCACTGGGTTGGTTAAGAAGCAACATAATGACTCCACACTGGGTTAGTTAAGAAGCAACATAATGACTCCCCACTGGGTTGGTTAAGAAGCAACATAATGATGACTCCCCACTGAGTTGGTTAAGAAGCAACATAATGATGACTCCCCACTGGGTTGGTTAAGAAGCAACATAATGATGACTCCCCACTGGGTTGGTTAAGAAGCAACATAATGATGACTCCACACTGGGTTGGTTAAGAAGCAACATAATGACTCCCCACTGGGTTGGTTAAGAAGCAACATAATGATGACTCCCCACTGGGTTGGTTAAGAAGCAACATAATGATGACTCCCCACTGAGTTGGTTAAGAAGCAACATAATGATGACTCCCCACTGGGTTGGTTAAGAGGCAACATAATGACTCCACACTGGGTTGGTTAAGAAGCAACATAATGATGACTCCCCACTGGGTTGGTTAAGAAGCAACATAATGATGACTCCCCACTGGGTTGGTTAAGAAGCAACATAATGATGACTCCCCACTGGGTTGGTTAAGAAGCAACATAATGATGACTCCACACTGGGTTGGTTAAGAAGCAACATAATGACTCCCCACTGGGTTAGTTAAGAAGCAACATAATGATGACTCCCCACTGGGTTGGTTAAGAAGCAACATAATGACTCCCCACTGGGTTAGTTAAGAAGCAACATAATGATGACTCCCCACTGGGTTGGTTAAGAAGCAACATAATGATGACTCCCCACTGGGTTGGTTAAGAAGCAACATAATGACTCCACACTGGGTTGGTTAAGAAGCAACATAATGATGACTCCACACTGGGTTGGTTAAGGAGCAAGATAATGACTCCCCACTGGGTTTGCTAAGAAGCAACATAATGACTGCCCACTGGGTTGGTTAAGAAGCAACATAATGACTCCCCACTGGGTTGGTTAAGAAGCAACATAATGATGACTCCCCACTGGGTTGGTTAAGAAGCAACATAATGATGACTCCCCACTGGGTTGGTTAAGAAGCAACATAATGACTCCACACTGGGTTGGTTAAGAAGCAACATAATGATGACTCCCCACTGGGTTGGTTAAGAAGCAACATAATGATGACACCCCACTGGGTTGGTTAAGAAGCAACATAATGATGACTCCCCACTGGGTTGGTTAAGAAGCAACATAATGACTCCCCACTGGGTTGGTTAGGAAGCAACATAATGATGACTCCCCACTGGGTTGGTTAAGAAGCAACATAATGATGACTCCACACTGGGTTGGTTAAGAAGCAACATAATGATGACTCCCCACTGGGTTGGTTAAGAAGCAACATAATGATGACTCCCCACTGGGTTGGTTAAGAAGCAACATAATGATGACTCCCCACTGGGTTGGTTAAGAAGCAACATAATGACTCCCCACTGGGTTGGTTAAGAAGCAACATAATGATGACTCCCCACTGGGTTGGTTAAGAAGCAACATAATGATGACTCCCCACTGGGTTGGTTAAGAAGCAACATAATGACTCCCCACTGGGTTGGTTAAGAAGCAACATAATGATGACTCCCCACTGGGTTGGTGAAGAAGCAACATAATGACTCCACACTGGGTTGGTTAGGAAGCAACATAATGACTCCCCACTGGGTTGGTTAAGAAGCAACATAATGACTCCCCACTGGGTTGGTTAAGAAGCAACATAATGACTCCCCACTGGGTTGGTTAAGAAGCAACATAATGATGACTCCCCACTGGGTTGGTTAAGAAGCAACATAATGACTCCACACTAGGTTGGTTAAGAAGCAACATAATGACTCCCCACTGGGTTGGTTAAAAAGCAACATAATGACTCCCCACTGGGTTGGTTAAGAAGCAACATAATAACATAATGATGACTCCCCACTGGGTTGGTTAAGAAGCAACAAAATGACTCCCCGCTGGGTTGGTTAAGAAGCAACATAATGACTCCCCACTGGGTTGGTTAAGAAGCAACATAATGACTCCACACTGGGTTGGTTAAGAAGCAACATAATGACTCCCCACTGGGTTGGTTAAGAAGCAACATAATGATGACTCCCCACTGGGTTGGTTAAGAAGCAACATAATGATGACTCCCCACTGGGTTGGTTAAGAAGCAACATAATGACTCCACACTGGGTTGGTTAAGAAGCAACATAATGATGACTCCACACTGGGTTGGTTAAGAAGCAAGATAATGACTCCCCACTGGTTTTGCTAAGAAGCAACATAATGACTGCCCACTGGGTTGGTTAAGAAGCAACATAATGACTCCCCACTGGGTTGGTTAAGAAGCAACATAATGATGACTCCCCACTGGGTTGGTTAAGAAGAAACATAATGATGACTCCCCACTGGGTTGGTTAAGAAGCAACATAATGACTCCACACTGGGTTGGTTAAGAAGCAACATAATGATGACTCCCCACTGGGTTGGTTAAGAAGCAACATAATGATGACTCCCCACTGGGTTGGTTAAGAAGCAACATAATGATGACTCCCCACTGGGTTGGTTAAGAAGCAACATAATGATGACTCCCCACTGGGTTGGTTAAGAAGCAACATAATGACTCCCCACTGGGTTGGTTAAGAAGCAACATAATGATGACTCCCCACTGGGTTGGTTAAGAAGCAACATAATGACTCCCCACTGGGTTGGTTAAGAAGGAACATAATGATGACTCCCCACTGGGTTGGTTAAGAAGCAACATAATGATGACTCCCCACTGGGTTGGTTAAGAAGCAACATAATGATGACTCCCCACTGGGTTGGTTAAGAAGCAACATAATGATGACTCCCCACTGGGTTGGTTAAGAAGCAACATAATGACTCCCCACTGGGTTGGTTAAGAAGCAACATAATGATGACTCCCCACTGGGTTGGTTAAGAAGCAACATAATGATGACTCCCCACTGGGTTGGTTAAGAAGCAACATAATGACTCCCCACTGGGTTGGTTAAGAAGCAACATAATGATGACTCCCCACTGGGTTGGTTAAGAAGCAACATAATGACTCCACACTGGGTTGGTTAGGAAGCAACATAATGACTCCCCACTGGGTTGGTTAAGAAGCAACATAATGACTCCCCACTGGGTTGGTTAAGAAGCAACATAATGACTCCCCACTGGGTTGGTTAAGAAGCAACATAATGATGACTCCCCACTGGGTTGGTTAAGAAGCAACATAATGACTCCACACTAGGTTGGTTAAGAAGCAACATAATGACTCCCCACTGGGTTGGTTAAGAAGCAACATAATGACTCCCCACTGGGTTGGTTAAGAAGCAACATAATAACATAATGATGACTCCCCACTGGGTTGGTTAAGAAGCAACATAATGACTCCCCACTGGGTTGGTTAAGAAGCAACATAATGACTCCCCACTGGGTTGGTTAAGAAGCAACATAATGACTCCACACTGGGTTGGTTAAGAAGCAACATAATGACTCCCCACTGGGTTGGTTAAGAAGCAACATAATGATGACTCCCCACTGGGTTGGTTAAGAAGCAACATAATGACTCCCCACTGGGTTGGTTAAGAAGCAACATAATGACTCCACACTGGGTTAGTTAAGAAGCAACATAATGATGACTCCCCACTGGGTTGGTTAAGAAGCAACATAATGATGACTCCCCACTGGGTTGGTTAAGAAGCAACATAATGACTCCACACTGGGTTAGTTAAGAAGCAACATAATGATGACTCCCCACTGGGTTGGTTAAGAAGCAACATAATGATGACTCCCCACTGGGTTGGTTAAGAGGCAACATAATGACTCCACACTGGGTTGGTTAAGAAGCAACATAATGATGACTCCCCACTGGGTTGGTTAAGAAGCAACATAATGATGACTCCCCACTGGGTTGGTTAAGAAGCAACATAATGATGACTCCCCACTGGGTTGGTTAAGAAGCAACATAATGATGACTCCACACTGGGTTGGTTAAGAAGCAACATAATGATGACTCCCCACTGGGTTGGTTAAGAAGCAACATAATGATGACTCCCCACTGGGTTGGTTAAGAAGCAACATAATGATGACTCCCCACTGGGTTGGTTAAGAAGCAACATAATGATGACTCCCCACTGGGTTGGTTAAGAAGCAACATAATGACTCCCCACTGGGTTGGTTAAGAAGCAACATAATGATGACTCCCCACTGGGTTGGTTAAGAAGCAACATAATGACTCCCCACTGGGTTGGTTAAGAAGCAACATAATGATGACTCCCCACTGGGTTGGTTAAGAAGCAACATAATGATGACTCCCCACTGGGTTGGTTAAGAAGCAACATAATGATGACTCCCCACTGGGTTGGTTAAGAAGCAACATAATGATGACTCCCCACTGGGTTGGTTAAGAAGCAACATAATGACTCCCCACTGGGTTGGTTAAGAAGCAACATAATGATGACTCCCCACTGGGTTGGTTAAGAAGCAACATAATGATGACTCCCCACTGGGTTGGTTAAGAAGCAACATAATGACTCCCCACTGGGTTGGTTAAGAAGCAACATAATGATGACTCCCCACTGGTTTGGTTAAGAAGCAACATAATGACTCCACACTGGGTTGGTTAAGAAGCAACATAATGACTCCCCACTGGGTTGGTTAAGAAGCAACATAATGACTCCCCACTGGGTTGGTTAAGAAGCAACATGATGACTCCCCACTGGGTTGGTTAAGAAGCAACATAATGATGACTCCCCACTGGGTTGGTTAAGAAGCAACATAATGATGACTCCCCACTGGGTTGGTTAAGAAGCAACATAATGATGACTCCACACTGGGTTGGTTAAGAAGCAACATAATGACTCCCCACTGGGTTGGTTAAGAAGCAACATAATGATGACTCCCCACTGGGTTGGTTAAGAAGCAACATAATGACTCCCCACTGGGTTGGTTAAGAAGCAACATAATGATGACTCCCCACTGGGTTGGTTAAGAAGCAACATAATGATGACTCCCCACTGGGTTGGTTAAGAAGCAACATAATGACTCCCCACTGGGTTGGTTAAGAAGCAACATAATGATGACTCCCCACTGGGTTGGTTAAGAAGCAACATAATGATGACTCCCCACTGGGTTGGTTAAGAAGCAACATAATGACTCCCCACTGGGTTGGTTAAGAAGCAACATAATGATGACTCCCCACTGGTTTGGTTAAGAAGCAACATAATGACTCCACACTGGGTTGGTTAAGAAGCAACATAATGACTCCCCACTGGGTTGGTTAAGAAGCAACATAATGACTCCCCACTGGGTTGGTTAAGAAGCAACATGATGACTCCCCACTGGGTTGGTTAAGAAGCAACATAATGATGACTCCCCACTGGGTTTGTTAAGAAGCAACATAATGATGACTCCCCACTGGGTTGGTTAAGAAGCAACATAATGATGACTCCACACTGAGTTGGTTAAGAAGCAACATAATGACTCCCCACTGGGTTGGTTAAGAAGCAACATAATGATGACTCCCCACTGGGTTGGTTAAGAAGCAACATAATGACTCCCCACTGGGTTGGTTAAGAAGAAACATAATGATGACTCCCCACTGGGTTGGTTAAGAAGCAACATAATGATGACTCCCCACTGGGTTGGTTAAGAAGCAACATAATTACTCCACACTGGGTTGGTTAAGAAGCAACATAATGACTCCCCACTGGGTTGGTTAAGAAGCAACATAATGATGACTCCCCACTGGGTTGGTTAAGAAGCAACATAATTACTCCACACTGGGTTGGTTAAGAAGCAACATAATGACTCCCCACTGGGTTGGTTAAGAAGCAACATAATGATGACTCCCCACTGGGTTGGTTAAGAAGCAACATAATGATGACTCCCCACTGGGTTGGTTAAGAAGCAACATAATGACTCCCCACTGGGTTGGTTAAGAAGCAACATAATGATGACTCCCCACTGGGTTGGTTAAGAAGAAACATAATGATGACTCCCCACTGGGTTGGTTAATAAGCAACATAATGATGACTCCCCACTGGGTTGGTTAATAAGCAACATAATGACTCCCCACTGGGTTGGTTAAGAAGCAACATAATGATGACTCCCCACTGGGTTGGTTAATAAGCAACATAATGACTCCCCACTGGGTTGGTTAAGAAGCAACATAATGATGACTCCCCACTGGGTTGGTTAAGAAGCAACATAATGACTCCACACTGGGTTGGTTAAGAAGCAACATAATGACTCCCCACTGGGTTGGTTAAGAAGCAACATAATGATGACTCCCCACTGGGTTGGTTAAGAAGCAACATGATGATGACTCCCCACTGGGTTGGTTAAGAAGCAACATAATGACTCCCCACTGGGTTGGTTAAGAAGCAACATAATGATGACTCCCCACTGGGTTGGTTAAGAAGCAACATAATGATGACTCCCCACTGGGTTGGTTAAGAAGCAACATAATGACTCTCCACTGGGTTGGTTAAGAAGCAACATAATGATGACTCCCCACTGGGTTGGTTAAGAAGCAACATAATGATGACTCCCCACTGGGTTGGTTAAGAAGCAACATAATGATGACTCCCCACTGGGTTGGTTAAGAAGCAACATAATGATGACTCCCCACTGGGTTGGTTAAGAAGCAACATAATGACTCCCCACTGGGTTGGTTAAGAAGCAACATAATGATAACTACCCACTGGATTGGTTAAGAAGCAACATAATGATGACTCCCCACTGGGTTGGTTAAGAAGCAACATAATGACTCCCCACTGGGTTGGTTAAGAAGCAACATAATGATAACTCCCCACTGGGTTGGTTAAGAAGCAACATAATGATGACTCCCCCACTGGGTTGGTTAAGAAGCAACATAATGATGACTCCCCCACTGGGTTGGTTAAGAAGCAACATAATGATAACTCCCCACTGGGTTGGTTAAGAAGCAACATAATGATGACTCCCCACTGGGTTGGTTAAGAAGCAACATAATGACTCCCCACTGGGTTGGTTAAGAAGCAACATAATGACTCCCCACTGGGTTGGTTAAGAAGCAACATAATGATGACTCCCCACTGGGTTGGTTAAGAAGCAACATAATGACTCCCCACTGGGTTGGTTAAGAAGCAACATAATGATGACTCCCCACTGGGTTGGTTAAGAAGCAACATAATGATGACTCCCCACTGGGTTGGTTAAGAAGCAACATAATGACTCCCCACTGGGTTGGTTAAGAAGCAACATAATGACTCCCCACTGGGTTGGTTAAGAAGCAACAAAATGATGACTCCCCACTGGGTTGGTTAATAAGCAACATAATGACTCCACACTGGGTTGGTTTAGAAACAACATAATGATAACTCCCCACTGGGTTGGTTAAGAAGCAACATAATGACTCCCCACTGGGTTGGTTAAGAAGCAACATAATGACTCCCCACTGGCTTGGTTAAGAAGCAACATATTAACATAATGACTCCCCACTGGGTTGGTTAAGAAGCAACATATTAACATAATGACTCCCCACTGGATTGGTTAAGAAGCAACATATTAACATAATGACTCCCCACTGGATTGGTTAAGAAGCAACATATTAACATAATGACTCCCCACTGGATTGGTTAAGAAGCAACATATTAACATAATGACTCCCCACTGGGTTGGTTAAGAAGCAACACATTAACATAATGACTCCCCACTGGGTTGGTTAAGAAGCAACATATTAACATAATGACTTGTACAGATAAGAAGCAAGACAGAGGCGTGTTTTTTAAGCAAAGTACAAAAAGGCTTTATTCAATTAACAGATTGATTTATTAATTTCATGGTCTCATCAACATCATCCTCATCAGTAAAACAGGAATGCATCCAATGGGTTAAGAGTAACAACATCACTGACTTAATCAAATATAATATGGGCCAGTGCTGGGGAAGGGGAGAGATGGGTGGGCTGGCCCAGGGTAGATGGGTGGGCTGGCCCAGGGTAGATGGGTGGGCCGGCCCAGGGTAGATGGGTAGACTGGCCCAGGGTATATGGGTGGGCTGGCCCAGGGTAGAGGGGTAGACTGGCCCAGGGTAGATGGGTGGGCTGGCCCAGGGTACATGGGTGGGCTGGCCCAGGGTAGATGGGTGGGCTGGCCCAGGGTAGATGGGTAGACTGGCCCAGGGTAGATGGGTGGGCCGGCCCAGGGTAGATGGGTAGACTGGCCCAGGGTAGATGGGTGGGCTGGCCCAGGGTAGATGGGTAGACTGGCCCAGGGTAGATGGGTGGGCTGGCCCAGGGTAGATGGGTAGACTGGCCCAGGGTAGATGGGTGGGCTGGCCCAGGGTAGATGGGTAGACTGGCCCAGGGTAGATGGGTGGGCTGGCCCAGGGTAGATGGGTAGACTGGCCCAGGGTAGATGGGTGGGCTGGCCCAGGGTAGATGGGTAGACTGGCCCGGGGTAGATGGGTGGACTGGCCCAGGGTAGATGGGTGGGCTGGCCCAGGGTAGATGGGTGGGCTGGCCCAGGGTAGATGGGTGGGCCGGCCCAGGGTAGATGGGTGGGCTGGCCCAGGGTAGATGGGTGGGCCGGCCCAGGGTAGATGGGTTCCCAAGGGGAGGGGCTGGGGGGCCGTCAACTGTTCCCAAGGGGAGGGGCTGGAGGGCCTCAGCTGTTCCCAAGGGGAGGGGCTGGGGGTCCGTCAGCTGTTCCCAAGGGGAGGGGCTGGGGGGCCGTCAACTGTTCCCAAGGGGAGGGGCTGGAGGGCCTCAGCTGTTCCCAAGGGGAGGGGCTGGGGGTCCGTCAGCTGTTCCCAAGGGGAGGGGCTGGAGGGCCTCAGCTGTTCCCAAGGGGAGGGGCTGGGGGGCCTCAGCTGTTCCCAAGGGGAGGGGCTGGGGGGCCTCAGCTGTTCCCAAGGGGAGGGGCTGGGGGGCCTCAGCTGTTCCCAAGGGGAGCCCCAGCACCAAGACTGTAATGGTAATGGGGAACCGTAATGAATGACTTGCAGAAAGATACTATTACAAGGAAAGGACATACTGTGCCAGCCATCTCACAGATTAAACAAGGAAAGGACATACTGTGCCAGCCATCTCACAGATTAAACAAAAAACAAGAAAAATCACTAAAATAAGTTCATTAATAACCAAGTAGTTCTGTGTTTGGGCTTCATATAGGGTGCTTCATATAGGGTGCTTCATATAGGGTGCTTCATATAGGGTGCTTCATATAGGGTGCATGAAGGGCAGGTTGGGGGTCCTAAAATAACCTGCACTAGCTGGGACCCCACCGTAACCACGCTATGCCACTGACAGCAGACACGCGCACGCACGCACGCACGCACGCACGCACGCACGCACGCACGCACGCACTCACGCAGTAATTAATGACTTTCAGGGAAAGATATATTACAAGGACATACTTTCCACTACTAGTCCTATATGTGCCAAGTCATCTCACACAATAAACACAGTACTAGTCCTATATGTGCCAAGTCATCTCACACAATAAACACAGTACTAGTCCTATATGTGCCAAGTCGTCTCAATAAACATACAATACAATAAACAAATAACAATCAAAATCACTAAAATAAGGACATTAATAACCAAACACTCCCTTAAGGAGGGCAGACGTTCTCATGTATTGCTCTAGAGCAGGGGTTCTCAACCCGCGGGTCGCGACCCTTCGAGGGGTCGCCAAATTATTTTGGGGGGGTCCCCAAATTATTTTAAAAAAAAAGAAAAAAGAAAAAGGGGTTTTTTTTTGCAACTGAATGGCTGTAAATGAAGAGTGTACATATAGTACACATAGTACATGCATACACCTTCCCTAATGATTATGGTTTCAGTATTTATTTATGGTGTATTGTCTCTATTATTAAGGTTATTGTTGCAGTCAATTTATATTGGGGGTCGGGAGGGGGCGGGGCGGGGGTCCCGAGACGTTGCCAAAGCATTTTCGGGGGTCCCCGGCCAGAAACGTTGAGAACCCCTGATCTAGAGGGTGAAACTGTATCCCGGCAAAGCAGCAGGTTGTCACTGGCCCACCCTGGCCAGGGCAGCGTGGACAGTTCTGCTAAAGCAGCAGGTTGTCACTGGCCCACCCTGGCCAGGGCAGCGTGGACAGTTCTGCTAAAGCAGCAGGTTGTCACTGGCCCACCCTGGCCAGGGCAGCAGGTTGTCACTGGCCCACCCTGGCCAGGGCAGCGTGGACAGTTCTGCGATGCCCGCTGCAGTATAGCAAAAATAGCCGATCTACAAGCTCAACAGTGTGACGCGTCTTGAGCTTGTAGATCGGCTATTTTTGCTACGACAGTAATATGCACTGTGGCCCCTCTGGAGTGAGTGTGGAAATATAGTGGCCCTCTGGAGTGAGTGTGGAACTATAATGGCCCTCTGGAGTGAGTGTGGAACTATAGTGGCCCTCTGGAGTGAGTGTGGAACTATAGTGGCCCTCTGGAGTGTGTGTGGAACTATAGTGGCCCTCTGGAGTGAGTGTGGAAATATAGTGGCCCTCTGGAGTGAGTGTGGAACTATAGTGGCCCTCTGGAGTGAGTGTGGAAATATAATGGCCCTCTGGAGTGAGTGTGGAACTATAGTGGCCCTCTGGAGTGAGTGTGGAACTATAGTGGCCCTCTGGAGTGAGTGTGGAACTATAGTGGCCCTCTGGAGTGAGTGTGGAACTATAGTGGCCCTCTGGAGTGAGTGTGGAACTATACTGGCCCTCTGGAGTGAGTGTGGAACTATACTGGCCCTCTGGAGTGAGTGTGGTACTATAGTGGCTCTCTGGAGTGAGTGTGGAACTATAGTGGCCCTCTGGAGTGAGTGTGGAACTATAGTGGCTCTCTGGAGTGAGTGTGGAACTATAGTGGCCCTCTGGAGTGAGTGTGGAACTATAGTGGCCCTCTGGAGTGAGTGTGGAACTATAGTGGCCCTCTGGAGTGAGTGTGGAACTATAGTGGCCCTCTGGAGTGAGTGTGGAACTATAGTGGCCCTCTGGAGTGTGTGTGGAACTATAGTGGCCCTCTGGAGTGAGTGTGGAAATATAGTGGCCCTCTGGAGTGAGTGTGGAACTATAGTGGCCCTCTGGAGTGAGTGTGGAAATATAATGGCCCTCTGAAGTGAGTGTGGAACTATAGTGGCCCTCTGGAGTGAGTGTGGAACTATAGTGGCCCTCTGGAGTGAGTGTGGAACTATAGTGGCCCTCTGGAGTGAGTGTGGAACTATAGTGGCCCTCTGGAGTGAGTGTGGAACTATACTGGCCCTCTGGAGTGAGTGTGGAACTATACTGGCCCTCTGGAGTGAGTGTGGTACTATAGTGGCTCTCTGGAGTGAGTGTGGAACTATAGTGGCCCTCTGGAGTGAGTGTGGAACTATAGTGGCTCTCTGGAGTGAGTGTGGAACTATAGTGGCCCTCTGGAGTGAGTGTGGAACTATAATGGCCCTCTGGAGTGAGTGTGGAACTATAGTGGCCCTCTGGAGTGAGTGTGGAACTATAGTGGCCCTCTGGAGTGAGTGTGGAACTATAATGGCCCTCTGGAGTGAGTGTGGAACTATAATGGCCCTCTGGAGTGAGTGTGGAACTATAGTGGCCCTCTGGAGTGAGTGTGGAACTATAGTGGCCCTCTGGAGTGAGTGTGGAACTATAGTGGCCCTCTGGAGTGAGTGTGGAACTATAGTGGCCCTCTCGTCAAAGTTGCCCACCCCTGGTCTAACGCTAACTCCTCTAGCATAGCAGGGATGTTATTGTCTAACTCTGACTCCAGAATAAACGTCTCTATTGTCTAACTCTGACTCCAGAATAAACCGTCTCCTGCTCCATGGCGCCCCCCTGTGGTCTTGGTCGGGTGTTCCTGTTGACATTCACAGCAGCGTAATGGAGGTCGTCTTCTCCCTTTGATTACAACAAACAAAACAAGACAACAATGGAACAAAACAACAAACAAATAAACAAACAATAGAAGAAGAAAATCATGATCAGAGCAACAACACCCCAGTGTGGACTTTGTGGCCGGGGGAAAACTTTGGAAGATATTAAGGTAAAATAATACTAAATACAAATAAATACAACTTACCACTGTGTTTGTAGGAGACACTGGGGAGCCACGTGATTGTCCTAAAAACAAAATACACATCATAGGGTACAGGCTTTAGTTTAGACCAGAGTAATCTAGTAAGAGAGTGGCGACACTAGCGTTGACTCCCATTGTAACAATGGAATGCGGACGTGCTCATTCTATCTCAATGGGATAGTTCCAGCCATAGGAGCAATGTTTGGAACTATAGCCCACGGCACCCCGCTTTGTCTCAATGGGATAGTTCCAATGTTTGGAACTATAGCCCATAGGCACCGGCTTTGCGGCGAGATCAAAGCGTGTCGCTACTCTCATATACTCTGACGATGGAGAGGGCCACTATATTTCCACACTCACTCCCTATAGGGCCATATATTACTGTCGTCGCAAAAATAGCCGATCTACAAGCTCAAAACGCGTCACGCTGCGACGCGTTTTGAGCTTGTAGATCGGCTATTTTTGCTATATTCGAATTGAAATTTTTTAATTGGAATCCTGAAAATGTACATTTTTATGTAATTTCAAATGCCTTTTAATTATACTTGTGTTGAAGCAATGAGCTACTAATTTAGACTGAAGTAATTAAAGCGGGTCATGTTTGCATGTTGTGGAATTGTAAACAGCTGAAACCAATTATATGACATTAACCTGAGGGCCACATTAAGTGAAGGTGGGGGCCGCATGTGGCCCCTGGGCCGCCAGTTGCCCACCCCTGCTCTACACTCTGGTTTAGACATACTATTGGTACAACCTAATGCACCTATACATCAAACCCTCACCTAAAACTAACCGCACGCGGGAGGCAGCGCATGTTCCACCACATGACCGCTGTTTCCGCATGTCGGTCCGTTTGTGTGTCTAATCTACGTGTGCATCTCATACACACGTAGATGATTAGATTATCACCTGGTATTCATCAAATGTATCCAGCTGGACACATTCAGGAGGACTGTTTAAAGGGTTAGGGTTAGACACATTCAGGAGGACTGTTTAAAGATTATGTCTGTTTTTTTGTTTGTTTGTTTTTTTCTTAACTTTTATGCCATGATTTTGTAACCCCATTTTTTTTCACCCAGTGTCAATTATCTAATGTAATCCTGACCTCAGCGGACTGACCTCATGCTTCCTTCTGTGCATGAGGAGTCCAAGCCGGTTGGACGTACAGTTAGTAGCACGTTTAAGGAACACGTTATAAACATTTTATGTCATAACAACATGATAAATGTATATGTAATGGGCTTGTAAACTAGCGATTACAAATCAGGGATGTTGTAGTCAGTAAATGCAGTCATTATACAAACTATTACCTCTGTGATCTTTTCTCCATGACCTGTAGAGCATCCATCCAAGGAGCAGAGTGGACGTCCCCAGGAGGACAGTAGAAACCACCAACACAATGACGGTTGGATTTGATCGACGTTCACATTCTGAAATGATGGCAGAATCATTATTTACGTTCACCAGTTCAGATAAGCTAGAACAACAGTCATCATTTCCACTGACACACAGTGGTGGAAAGTACTTTTACTTAAGTACTGTACTTAAGTACAATTGTGAGGTATTTGTACTTTACTTGAGTATTTCCAATTTCCAGTACTTTTACTTCTACTCCACTACATCTCAGAGCCAAAATTTTTACTTTTACTTCACTACAATTATTTGAAAACTTTAGTTACTTTGGATATTTTGATTAGAAAACATACATTAACCACTTCAACCCTATACATTTTGGCCATTTGAAAATAGCCGATCAACAAGCTCACAATGCGTCGCGTTTTCCACCACTGCCTAAACATACAGTAATGAATGTATTACCTTGGCCTTTCAGTGTCGGTCCCTGTCCAGAGGTCTCTCCAACAGAGGTCTCTCCCAGCTCCTCTCCTTTGAAAGGTGATCATCATTACTAACCGTTCTATTCTGATAGAATAACATTTACTTCATATCCTTCAAACCTAAATTACACTACAGAGAAAAACCTACCTTGTATCTCTAGGAAGGTTCCTGGTCCAATCTCAAGGGAAGCTACACCCATTACTCCACAAAAGTATTTTCCAGTGTCCTCTGCTTTCGTATTCTTTATTTTAAGATAAGCTGATTTAACTTTGTCGTCTGTCTCTACAACAACACGACCCTCTTCGTCACAAGGATAAATGCCGGTGTATTTTGATATTACACATTGTTTAGTTAAAGTATTCGCTGTTAATTTGTACCATACATAATGTGCAGTTTGTGCACTATACAAGATTTCTTCAATGTAACATTGAAGTGTAACTTCCTGGCCCAGCTGTGCTGTTTGATGTGGAAGTGGCTGAGAGATACCCGCTTGTTGAGCCACACCTGAAACACAAGCATCCAATGCAACCACATACGTTAAAACATTTACAGTATGGGGTTTGAGATAATGTAATGTTGGCCAATTTGTTCTGCAAACTTGAGTTTCATATAAAATAAATCATAAGATAAAAGACAAGTGACTCATAACTCTCATAAATATTCAGTATACATTTAAAACTATCCTCTACATTTACAAATCTATACATGTATATGGAATCATACAGATGCAACTCTATTGCTGTGAATACTTACAGGAGTAAATTAGAAGAAAAGGTACAAAGTATTCCATCCTTGTCTTGTTGTTTGGTTCCCTGCTGTCACTGCTGTGTGCTTCACTGTGACTGGCTGCTGGTGACTGTATTTTCATTGTGTGAGTTCCTGTCAGCTCGTCTGATTGTCTCAGCAGCTTTATCCTGCACTTCATTTGATTGGCTGCTCAGAACCAGGATGTTGTATGAAACACATAGTGGAATCTCTGTATGGATGTTATCAGAAGCTTTGAATGACATTAACACATGATAATAAGGTATGAAATGATCAACTAATCAGACTGAATTACATTAACACATGATAATAACTTATTATCATGTGTTAATGTCATGCAGTCTGATTAGTAGATCATTTCATACCTTATTATGAAATTATCTACTAATCAGACTGAATGACATTAACACGTGATAATAATAATAATAATAATAATAATGACATTAACACATGATAATAAGGTATGAAATGATCTACTAATCAGACGAGCACATAAGAATTGGAAGTGAATGTTGTGTGCATGTTTGAAACGACAGATATGGCTGTAAAAGTAAAAGGACAGAATTAGAAAAACGAACTGGATGTCACTTGCAGGGCATTTAAGACTTGAAGCTTGAATAGACCAAAAAGGAAAGGTCCACACTGGCAAAACACTGAGACTTTACAACAGTCCAAGACATATTATGGGCCAAAACATGACATGTTCAAATGAAAAGATGCATAATATGGAAATACAAATGGTCTATTTTAAAGCACAGTGTAACTAACATGAAGTGGACTGTTATAGGGCGCCACCATGAGGCCACATTGAACATATCCTTGGCCTACTGGCAGGCTTGGCTATCTTGCTTTGCCCTCCCCTTTTTCCCCTCACTGTATATGTTTCTTTTCCCTTTTTACCTCCTTTATGATGAATTCCTGTTCTGTTCTTTGACTATATAGAAGTGTCTATTTGTCTCTAAATGTTTTGATGAATTGAACATGGTGGACCCTCTTGTAAACAAGTGTAATGCTTAATTGGGTCTTTGAGTCTTTGTATTGAGTTTGTGCTTGAAATGTACTGTAATTCTGCAAACTGTTAATACATATTTTCAATCAATCAATCAATCAATCTTTGCCCCTATAGAGCGTTGCGGTCCCGCCCCCTTTCATGACGACGCCAGGCCCAGGAAATAATTCCCAATGCATTTTCCTCATAGACATTTCAAAAAGTATTTATTTAAAGACCTTTTAAGCGTCGTACGAAGCCAACTCGAGTTGTGACAATAAACACAATATTTTGGACCAAACAAATAATTACAAAGAAGAAAAACAACAAAAAAAAGTGTTGTAACCTGCCGTTTTCTTCTTCTTTCTAATTATTTGTTCGGCCCGTTTGTTGTCATGATTTCTCATGACAACGGCTTTTGCCGTTTCCTTCCTTTTGCTACTAAACCCTACATCATTCCAGGAGCTCTGCCATCTTGGCCAGGACTTGGTCACTACTAAACCCTACATCATTCCAGGAGCTCTGCCATCTTGGCCAGGACTTGGTCACTACTAAACCCTACATCATTCCAGGAGCTCTGCCATCTTGGCCAGGACTTGGTCACTACTAAACCCTACATCATTCCAGGAGCTCTGCCATCTTGGCCAGGACTTGGTCACTACTAAACCCTACATCATTCCAGGAGCTCTGCCATCTTGGCCAGGACTTGGTCACTACTAAACCCTACATCATTCCAGGAGCTCTGCCATCTTGGCCAGGACTTGGTCACTACTAAACCCTACATCATTCCAGGAGCTCTGCCATCTTGGCCAGGACTTGGTCACTACTAAACCCTACATCATTCCAGGAGCTCTGCCATCTTGGCCAGGACTTGGTCACTACTAAACCCTACATCATTCCAGGAGCTCTGCCATCTTGGCCAGGACTTGGTCACTACTAAACCCTACATCATTCCAGGAGCTCTGCCATCTTGGCCAGGACTTGGTCACTACTAAACCCTACATCATTCCAGGAGCTCTGCCATCTTGGCCAGGACTTGGTCACTACTAAACCCTACATCATTCCAGGAGCTCTGCCATCTTGGCCAGGACTTGGTCACTACTAAACCCTACATCATTCCAGGAGCTCTGCCATCTTGGCCAGGACTTGGTCACTTGGCACCATAGATATATATATATCTATGCTTGGCACCACCTGCCTCGATGTTTGTTGTTGTGTGAGAGAGAGACTGGCGAAGGACAGGCCAAGCCACTTCTGATGCGTCAGATTAACACTGTAGTTAAAAGTGTAGTTCTACAATGAGTCCACTAGGTGGGGGACAATGACCACATTACATCTACAAAGAAACAATAGATTTTAAAGCAGTGTAACTATATAGGCCTATTGTTGTTGTTTTTTAAGGTGGTTGTGTAAAAATGTGTTTTTAGACCCCATGGGGTATAGGGGACTTTTGTTGAAGGAAATGTTTGTCACATTTTCCAAGCTGTCAAACAGCCCAATTTAATGCATGACTCACCAATGGAAGGTTCACTAACAACTGTAACTGTAAACTTCACTTGGAATAATTCAGGAACTCATAAATAATAGTCTTTAGGACTTTAGCCACAGTATCGGTAGGCCTATATGTTTGAGTTATAGAAGATTGAGAAGGCTTAGCGTACTGCATGAGGCCAACATTCAGATATGCCAGACATAACTATATTCTACATCGCATTGCATTTAATTACTTTCATAGTCATTTAAACAATCAACAAGAATTCTGTAGAAATTATACAACAATGCGTGCCGTGAATAATGTCCTTTTTGATGTAAATGTAACAGAAAGAAGATAAAAGTAAGAAATAAAGGGGATCTAGTCTCTTCCCTCCTTTGTTTCCTTTTCCATTTTGACAACAAGGAAATTACTGCAGTTTCCTACACTTTTCCTCCAAATGGGGGCAGCCATTGTACATATCATACAGCACAACTCCCAGTAGTTTGGGTGACTAGTTTAACAGTCAGGTTGGTTCTGGTAGAAATAATTGTCTGCAAAACATAATTATCATCTGGATACTGAGACTGAGACTGTATGATAATAATTATGTTCAGCCGCAGTACTCAGTGGAAGTGGAAGTTGAGATAAGATACGATACGATGTTTATTTGTCACTGTATGAGACATAAGATAAGATACAATACGATGTTTATTTGTCACTGTATGAGACATAAGATAAGATACAATACAATGTTTATTTGTCACTGTATGAGACATAAGATAAGATACAATACAATGTTTATTTGTCACTGTATGAGACATAAGATAAGATACAATACAATGTTTATTTGTCACTGTATGAGACATAAGATAAGATACAATACAATGTTTATTTGTCACTGTATGAGACATAAGATAAGATACAATACAATGTTTATTTGTCACTGTATGAGACATAAGATAAGATACAATACAATGTTTATTTGTCACTGTATGAGACATAAGATAAGATACAATATGATGTTTATTTGTCACTGTATGAGACATAAGATAAGATACAATACAATGTTTATTTGTCACTGTATGAGACATAAGATAAGATACAATACAATGTTTATTTGTCTGTATGAGACATAAGATGAACAGCTCTCAGCGGGTAAATGGGGCTGGTCAAGGTCTTAGGTTCCAACTCCGATATTTTTGATTTTCCCTCCTGGACCCCCCTGGGGTTTAAGAGGTTAAGGTGAACAGGTATTCTACACTTGAAAGTCAAAACAGATGAGTGATGAATACATGATTAATGACAGTCAGCCCAGCTCCTAATCCAGACAACAGTCTTGTCAAAACTTGACTATTGTAACTCCCTCCTTACTGGCCTACCGGCATGTGCACTTAAGCCCCTCCAACTGATCCAAAATGCCGCAGCCCGCTTGGTCTTCAACCAGCCAAAATTCTCACACGTCACCCCCCTTCTCCGCTCCCTCCATTGGCTCCCGGTCGCTGCCCGCACAGAATACAAAACTCTGATGCTGGCATTCAAAGCAACCAAAGGCATGGCCCCCCCATATCTCACAAGTATGATCGTACCCTACAAACCCTCCCGCGCACTCAGATCAGCCAACGCAGGGAAGCTGGAGGTACCTTCACTAAAAACGCCGGGACAACGCTCCACACGTCCCAAACTCTTCTCCCTTCTGGCTCCAAAACTATGGAATGCACTTCCCATCACAGTCAGAACTGCAGCCTCACTCCCAATCTTCCGCCGTAGTCTGAAAACCCACCTCTTCAGACTCCACCATGGCCCGTAGCACTTGCCCTAGCCTAGCCCCTTAGATAGCACATTATGTAGACTTAGATAGTATTTTAAACAGACTTATAGCTTGTTACGTAGACAGCTCTAGAATTGCACTTTATGTAGTCATAGCACTTTATAGTACACATGTATAATATATTATATAGTATAGTATGTATAGTTTACATAGATACTCCACTGTTACGTTCTTAGTCTACGCATGATTCATGATAACTACTTTTTATATATGTGATGTATGCCATGCTTTTGTTATTGCTTAATGTAAGTCGCTCTGGATTAAGAGCGTCTGCTAAATGCCTAAATTGTAAATTGTAAATTGTAGTCATAACTAGTTTAATTTGACGCATAGGGCTCCTAACCTGACTCTGCCAGATGGGGCAGCAGAGAGTACACACTGTGTACTCTCTGCACAGTACCTCTCTACACAGTACCTCAGGAGGGGGGAACCTGTGTACTACACAGGTTCCCCCCTCCTGAGGTACTGTGTACTCTCTGCTGCCCCATGTGGCGGAATCAGGTTATAGGGCTCCTAACTCGTGAGCCAATTGGTTCAGGTGGAGCTCTGAAGGAGAGGAAGACAGCCGTCGTACAGTGTTGCATCCCAAATGGGCTGCCGGAAAGAGGCCAACGAGCGTAAGACCCACGACGTGCATGACCGGAGCTGCGGTGCGCTCTGGATGGAGTTAGTATGTCATTTTCACCTCGTGCTTGATTAAGATAAGAAAACGGTTTGTGTCCGGTCTCGGTATCGAGTCCACATTTTCATTTGGCCGGTCTCGTCTCTGTCTTGCACGTAATGTGACTTGGGCTTGACTCGGCCTCGTCACCAGGTCTGGGACAAATACGCTGTTTCTTTTTAACTATTTTAAAACGGCGAATGAAACGCATTAAACAAATAGCGGGTTTAGCGTATTACGCGCGGTGCAGGAACCCTGGATTAAACAATTAGCCGCCGTCAAAGTGTTAATAAATGTGCAAAGAATTAAATAACTTAAACAGTGAGCAAATACGATATGTGAATGAACCAAAATTACCGCTCCCAGCTCACCCTGCCTCCAAGTTCAAACAGCCTTACGGTGAGCTGGTACGGACGTACATTTGTAAACTACGGATTACTGAAGGCCGCTCACAGAGGTGCTCCCACCAATGTACACAGTACACCCATCACCATCCTAGGCTGGGTTCAAACGTGGTGAACACACCCATCACCATCCTAGGCTGGGTTCAAACGTGGTGAACACACCCATCACCATCCTAGGCTGGGTTCCAACGTGGTGAACACACCCATCACCATCCTAGGCTGGGTTCCAATGTGGTGCCCACAGCACACCCATCACCATCCTAGGCTGGGTTCCAACGTGGTGAACACACCCATCACCATCCTAGGCTGGGTTCCAATGTGGTGCCCACAGCACACCCATCACCATCCTAGGCTGGGTTCCAATGTGGTGCCCACACCCATCACCATCCTAGGCTGGGTTCCAATGTGGTGCCCACAGCACACCCATCACCATCCTAGGCTGGGTTCCAATGTGGTGCCCACACCCATCACCATCCTAGGCTGGGTTCCAATGTGGTGCCCACACCCATCACCATCCTAGGCTGGGTTCCAATGTGGTGCCCACACCCATCACCATCCTAGGCTGGGTCCCACAGCACACCCATCACCATCCTAGGCTGGGTTCCAATGTGGTGCCCACACCCATCACCATCCTAGGCTGGGTCCCACAGCACACCCAGCACCATCCTAGGCTGGGTTCCACAGCACACCCAGCACCATCCTAAGCTGGGTTCCAACGTGGTGAACACACATCACCATCCTAGCCTTGGTTCCAGGCTGACTCACCAACCACATGTGAAAACTAGAAAGGTCGCAATTTAAAAAAATTGCAAAGTGTGGTTGCCGCAGTGGCTTACATATGCCCCTCCCACTGATATTGCCAGCCAATTACAATGTCGCTTCACCCCTGCGATCATGCGCAAGTAATTCGGAGGGTATTTATCCCCAAAAAATCATGTTTTTGCGAGAAATTGTTAAAGTTTTCGCATTTACGGCGCCCCCTATAGATGAAAATGGAATTGCTTTTGGCTTTTGGTTGATTAAACCACCCCAGACATGTGATTCAAATTTGGGATGGATTGGACATTCCGTTCGTGATTTTAGGCATTTTTTGTAAAATAGGCCCCTCCTGCTAACGATTAAGGCCGAACGATACGGACAAAAAAAAAATTAAACGCGGTCCGATAGGTCCATAGATCATGTGTACTGATTTCTGTGAGATTCGGACAAAATCTGTAGAATCAGAAAATAAAAGTGTGTTTTGAAGAAAATTCAAAATGGCGGAAAATCTATCCTGACGCAAATGGGCGTGGCCTATATGGGGAGATGCGTCATGGCCCAACGAATCCAGGGAAAAAATGATTTTGATTTTACGACCTACGGTTCAAGAGTTATAAGCCAAAACGTAAAGTGGGCTGTTATAGCGCCACCATGAGGCCGACCGATATAATTATAAGTTAATTAATTTTAGTAAGTATTACGAATTATCCCTCCAAGTTTTGTAACTATAGCCCTTACGGTCTCCGAGGAAAAAATACTTGAACGTGATTTTTCGCATTTTCCCATTCATGTCAATGGGGAAATTTAATTCACTAATAAATTAATATCAATTAAACTATACAACATTTCTCTTAGAAATGAGCAAGCACACCATTTCTGATTTTTCCGGTCAATTTGACATATGGGTCAAGTGCGTACAGTTAAAACTGTGGGAGGAGTAGAGTTTAAAAAAAAGGTTACTCCAGTAAAAAGAAATAAACTAGAAAGAAGCAATTCTGGGAAATTGCAAAGTGTGGTTGCCTCACTCGCTGATATAGGCCCCTCCCAGTAATTTTGCTAGGCAATGACAATGTCAAGCCACCCTTGTGATCATGTGTAAGTAATTCAGAGTGTTTTTCCCCCCCTGAAATCATGTTTTTGCAATAAACGGGTAATTGTTTTTGCAATTGTAGCGCCCCCTATGGATGAAAATGGAATTGCTTTTGGCTCTGCGTTGATTAAGCCACCCTCGACATGTGATTTGGATTTGGGATGGATGGGACATTCCGTGCGTGAATTGTGGCATTTTTTGTAAAATAGGCCCCTCCCACTAACTTCGGAAGACGATTACGGACGAACGATACAGAAGATCAAAATTCTGACTGTGCTGTTTTAATCGGATAGGTCCGGAGATCATGTGTACCGATTTTTGTGAGATTTGGACAAAATCTGTAGGTGGAGGATCCAAAAGTGGGTTTTGAACAAAATTCAAAATGGCGGAAAATCTATCTAGACGCAAATGGGCGTGGCCTATATGGGGAGATGCGTCATGACCCAAGGAATCCAGGAAAAAAGTAATTTTGATTTTACGACCTACGGTTCAAGAGTTATACGCCAAAACGTAAAGTGGGCTGTTATAGCGCCACCATGAGGCCGATCAATATACTTATACGGTTATTAATTTTAGTAATTATTATGAACCTTCCCCCCAAGTGTTGTAACTGTAGCCCGTACGGTCTCAGAGGAAAAAATACTTGAATGTGAGTTTTTGCATTTTCCCATTCATGTCAATGGGGAAATTTAATCCACTAATTAATTAATATCAATTAAACTATACAACATTTCTCTTAGAAACGAGCAAGCACATCATTCCCGATGAAGCCGGTCGTTTTGACATATGGCTCAAGTGTGTGCGGCAAAAACTGTGGGAGGAGTAGCACTCCAAAATAAAGTTTATACAGAAAGAAAACAAAAAGAAGAAATAAAAGGTAAGGGGAACAATAGTATGGTTGCCCATAGGCAACCACACTAATAAAGTGTTACAATTACAATAGTGTGGTTGCCCTTTAGGGCAACCACACTAATAACCATAAACTCTCTTTGGCTCCTACACTCCGCCTCTCTCTCCCTCATCCACCCCCTTCTCTCTCTCTCTCTCTCTCTCTCTCCGCGGCTCCGCCTCTCCCGTCCCCTCCCTCTCTCCCTCTCTCTCTTTCTCCCCCTCCCCCTCTCTCTCTCTCTCTCTCTCCGCGGCTCCGCCTCTCCCGTCCCCTCCCTCTCTCCCTCTCTCTCTTTCTCCCCCTTCCCCCTCTCTCTCTCTCTCTCTCTCCGCGGCTCCGCCTCTCCCGTCCCCTCCCTCTCTCCCTCTCTCTCTTTCTCCCCCCTCCCCCTCTCTCTCTCTCTCTCTCTCCGCGGCTCCGCCTCTCCCGTCCCCTCCCTCTCTCCCTCTCTCTCTTTCTCCCCCCTCCCCCTCTCTCTCTCTCTCCGCGGCTCCGCCTCTCCCGTCCCCTCCCTCTCTCCCTCTCTCTCTTTCTCCCCCCTCCCCCTCTCTCTCTCTCTCTCTCTCCGCGGCTCCGCCTCTCCCGTCCCCTCCCTCTCTCCCTCTCTCTCTTTCTCCCCCCTCCCCCTCTCTCTCTCTCTCTCTCTCCGCGGCTCCGCCTCTCCCGTCCCCTCCCTCTCTCCCTCTCTCTCTTTCTCCCCCCTCCCCCTCTCTCTCTCTCTCTCTCTCCGCGGCTCCGCCTCTCCCGTCCCCTCCCTCTCTCCCTCTCTCTCTCTCTCTCTCCCCCCTCCCCCTCTCTCTCTCTCTCTCCGCGGCTCCGCCTCTCCCGTCCCCTCTCTCTCTCCCTCTCTCTCCCCCTCTCTCTCTCTCTCCCCCCCCCTCCCTCTCTCTCCCCGAACGTTTTTAACCGTCGCACGCAGCCAGGCAGCCAGTCAGCCAGTCAGCCCTTAGTCAGCCAGCCATCACTGAGATCTACAAGCTCACAGCGCGGCGCGGCGCTGTGAGCTTGTAGATCTGCTCCTCCAGTGTGGGAGGAATCAAGGAATGAGGAAGTGAGTCGTATACTAGTCTCAGATTACGTGTCTCTCTCTCCCTCCTAGTTACCTCGCCCCAAACAAACATTAACCGATCTTTGTGTCCTCTGCTGAGTCTGCTCTGCTCAACAAGGTAGCTAAAATATATACAAGCTACTCTTAATTTTAAACCGTATCGTTTATAGCTGTGATCAGGGCGCTCCGGACCGGCGCTTATAACTTATGTTGTATTTACTGTATAACGTGATTAACAATATACTAACTGTACACATGTATGAAATATATACTAAACTATAAGCCATAGCCTATATATCCTTAAAATACATGTTCCATAGGCGTACAAACTTAACAGACCAAATGAAAAGGGGGTTTTATATTTATCACATTTTATTTACATAACTTAATTTAAAGTGCGTCAGAACTCAGAACAAGGCCTTCTTCAAAAGCAGCCATTTTATATATAAGCTAGCCCCATATGTGCCCTCTCCCTACGCTCATTCTGTAGCTCCGAGATGAGGTCACAGAAAGAAACCCCTCCTACCCCGTTCAGAAACGGCGCATGTTTCCACAATTCCCCATTGCTTACCCTTTTCTTAACAATGCACCAAAACCTTGAAGTGACGTTCCGGGTTTACACTAATTTACCGTCAACAACGGAAAAGAAAATCCAACTAGCGATTTGA
>NW_027638380.1:0-60000 GCF_951216825.1 Electrona antarctica | reverse complement strand
TACATGGAGGCTGTGAGCTTGTAGATAATTTATCTACATGGAGGCTGTGAGCTTGTAGATCATTTATCTCCATGGAGGCTGTGAGCTTGTAGATCATTTATCTCCATGGAGGCTGTGAGCTTGTAGATCATTTATCTACATGGAGGCTGTGAGCTTGTAGATCATTTATCTCCATGGAGGCTGTGAGCTTGTAGATCATTTATCTCCATGGAGGCTGTGAGCTTGTAGATCATTTATCTACATGGAGGCTGTGAGCTTGTAGATCATTTATCTACATGGAGGCTGTGAGCTTGTAGATCTACATGAAGGCTGTGAGCTTGTAGATCATTTATCTCCATGGAGGCTGTGAGCTTGTAGATCATTTATCTACATGGAGGCTGTGAGCTTGTAGATCATTTATCTACATGGAGGCTGTGAGCTTGTAGATCATTTATCTACATGGAAGCTGTGAGCTTGTAGATCTACATGGAGGCTGTGAGCTTGTATATCTACATGGAGGCGTTGTGAGCTTGTAGATCTACATGGAGGCTGTGAGCTTGTAGATCTACATGGAGGCTGTGGGCTTGTAGATCTACATGGAGGCGTTGTGAGCTTGTAGATCTACATGGAGGCTGTGGGCTTGTAGATCTATGTGGAGGCGTTGTGAACTTGTAGATCTACATGGAGGCGTTGTGAGCTTGTAGATCTACATGGAGGCGTTGTGAGCTTGTAGATCTACATGGAGGCTGTGAGCTTGTAGATCATTTATCTACATGGAGGTGTTGTGAGCTTGTAGATCATTTATCTACATGGAGGCTGTGAGCTTGTAGATCATTTATCTCCATGGAGGCTGTGAGCTTGTAGATCTACATGGAGGCTGTGAGCTTGTAGATCGGCTATTTGAACTATTCAAAAATGTTTTTTCAAAAAAGCAAAGTAATTTAGGGATAAAGGGTTTAGCACGCAATAGAGCCCTCAGTTTTTGATGAAAAAATAAATGGATTTATTATGAACAGGGATGGTAAATAAAATATGTTGAACTACAACTTGTGTCTAAAACTCACACAAATAGTTATACATCATCTGTGAAGTCATGTCAGTCAAATAATATACCATTCCAAATGGTCTACAACTGCCTTCCAAAATGTGTGTGCCCAGGGTAGACAACCTTGTAGATATGCTATTTTTCAATAGCTAAAGTATAACATAATGCTTAAGGGTGCGTTTGGAAATAGCGCATTGTGCAATGCAAACTAATAGGCGAGTGCGCTCCGGTGCGGTATGATCTGAACGCGCCCTAAAACACCAAAAGGGGTTCCCGCCCAGAATGGGTTAATGTGTTTTAAATTCAGAGTGCTATAATATAAGAGATGTGTGAAGTCTGAAGACCCACCTTTTCAGACTCCATCATGGCCCATAGCACTTATCCTACCCCCTTAGATAGCACTTTTAGACTTAGATAGCATTTGAAACAGACTTATAGCATGTCATGTAGACAGCACAATAATTGCATTGTATGTAGTCATAGCACATCATAGAACATATGTATAGCATAGTATAGTATATATGTATAGTTAATATGTATAGCGTCATTATATAGATATGTTCTAGTTACGTTCTTAGCTTACGCATGTTTCTTGATAAATGCATTTTATATATGTGATGTATTCCCATACTTTTGTTCTTGCCTAATGTAAGTCGTTCTGGATTAAGAGCGTCTGCTAAATGCCTAAATTGTAAATTGTTGTGACCAGTGGCTGTAGATTCAACATGGATTATAATGATTCACTAAATAATGTTCATCCTCTCTTTTCTACCAGGAGTCATCAGGAGATGAGCAACAGCGCATGGAGCCAGAAGAGAATGTCCCATTCATTTAGCTTCATACAGACAGGCAGACAGGCAGACAGACAGACAGACAGACAGACAGGCAGACAGACAGACAGACAGACAGACAGACAGACAGTTACATTTGACTGTAACTGATAATACAATATCTCTATGGAGAAAATGAGTGGGAGTTCTGCTTCTGGCATGAGCTCTAGTGACGGAGACGACCCTACTGATGAAAGGTTTGAATTTCTCAATTTAGGAAACCTAAATGCACAAAACCACACCAAACGGCCGGGTCGGGACAAAACCGTTTTTTGAGTGATGCAACTACTGACTATGTGACCACCCATGTGTTCACCTATGTGACTATGTGACCACCCATGTGTTCACCTATGTGACTATGTGACCACCCATGTGTTCACCTATGTGACTATGTGACCACCCATGTGTTCACCTATGTGACTATGTCACTATGAGTACCAATGACTACCAAAAGTGGCGCTGTTGTGGCAGAAACAGAGAGAGAGAGATAGTGATGCACTGCTGCCTGCTAATGAGAGACAGAGAGAGAGAGAGATGGAGGGGGGGGGGGGGGGGGAGTTGCACAACTCAGTTCACACGGGTGTGATTTTTAAGGTAATGAGTTGCATTGGTGTGGTTTAAAAAACCTTTTGTCCCGAACCGACCCTTTGGTGTGGTTTGGACATAAGGGACACATGTCTTCAAAAGCTTTTCTTTTCGGTAAGGTAAAATACATGGAATGTGAATGTAAGTTCCTGGCTTAGCCCCAAAATAAATGCACTCATTGTTTGTAAACAGAAACCTAACTAACTAACTAACTAACGGAAACCTACTGTACGCTTGAATGGTGTGCATGCATGGGCGGTTGAGTTATTAAAATGCTGGCGGACTAACCGTGCCGGGATTCCTTCAAAATAGTAGCTCTGGGGTGCCGGAAAGACATGACTGCTTTTACTCTGAAACTCACAACCCGGAAACAATCCGGAAAAAAAGGTTTGCTTTACTTTGCTAGCTTACATTGCTATCGTTTTAATTTATACGATATATGATCCAAAAAGCGTTCATATTTTGAGGGAGAGACGGATGATGAGCAGAAATGAAGCGCTAGTATATCGATCAGATCAAAACCACGGAGAGCGCCCTGGATTAGGAGAGACGAGGCATAATTCTGCCGCGCTAACAGCTAAATCAACGGTAAGCTAACATGAGTGCACAGTGTAGCATACGGTGGCTGAGGGTCGGACTGAAAAATAAAAAAAAGGAAAAAATGCAGAATATTCTTCTCTCGCCCGGTATCATTGAGGATGCGCTAGTTACAATTGCTCAATTCAACAGACACCTTTTAACCCATTCAGGATTCTAAAAACGCCTTCTCAATCCTGACCTAAGTTTTAAGTGTTTAGAGAGGCACTCGTCTTTATCTCCTTGGACAAATCATTCCATTGCACCGTTTGTACTACATGGAATACAAGCTACTGTTGTGCTAATTACTGTCTGTTATTTACATAGTATTATTTCTAGTAGTATTATTCACTGTCTCTGTTGTTTATGTATTGTTATTTCTGTCTGTGTGATTCCAGAGGTCGTTACCACAGAGCAGAGTCTCCAACTCCCAGCCGTCTGTCTGTGAAGAGTGACTGGTCTAGAGGAAATCCTCCTGACTTCAGTAACGAACCTGGACCTCCTGATAAAAAACACAGGTCTCATTGAAAATGAAGTATAGGCTTGTTTTATCGCTCACCGTTTGCAAGGCCCTTACAGTCTAATACTATACAAACAAAGAATAATAACGTTGTGTCCTCTCTGTCCGATAGTATCTATAGATTATAAATGACTGTGTGTGCAGTTTGTGAATGAAGTGGTGAAGCTGTCTGTCTGTCTGTCTGTCTGTCTGTCTGTCTGTCTGTCTGTCTGTCTGTCTGTCTGTCTGTCTGTCTCTGCCTGCCTGTCTGCCTGCCTGCCTGTCTGCCTGCCTGCCTGCCTGCCTGCCTGCATGTCTGTCTGTCTGTCTGTCTGTCTGTCTGTCTGTTCATTCAATATGATAACTTCTATGCATTCATTCATTCAATATGATAACTTCTATTCATTCATTCAATATGATAACTTCTATTCATTCATTCAATATGATAACTTCTATTCATTCATTCAATATGATAACTTCTATTCATTCATTCATTCAATATGATAACTTCTATTCATTCATTCATTCAATATGATAACTTCTATTCATTCATTCATTCAATATGATAACTTCTATTCATTCATTCATTCATTCATTCATTCAATATGATAACTTCTATTCATTCATTCAATATGATAACTTCTATTCATTCATTCAATATGATAACAGCTAAGTCAACGGTAAGCTAACATGAGTGCACAGTGTAGCATACGGTGGCTGAGGGTCGGACTGAAAAAAAAAAAAAAAAGGAAAAAATGCAGAATATTCTTCTCTCGCCCGGTATCATTGAGGATGCGCTAGTTACAATTGCTCAATTCAACAGACACCTTTTAACCCATTCAGGATTCTAAAAACGCCTTCTCAATCCTGACCTAAGTTTTAAGTGTTTAGAGAGGCACTCGTCTTTATCTCCTTGGACAAATCATTCCATTGCACCGTTTGTACTACATGGAATACAAGCTACTGTTGTGCTAATTACTGTCTGTTATTTACATAGTATTATTTCTAGTGGTATTATTCACTGTCTCTGTTGTTTATGTATTGTTATTTCTGTCTGTGTGATTCCAGAAGTGTCCACCACAGAGCAGAGTCTCCAACTCCCAGCCGTCTGTCTTTGACGAGTGACTGGTCTAGAGGAAATCCTCCTGACTTCAGTAACGAACCTGGACCTCCTGATAAAAAACGCAGGTCTCATTGAAAATGAACTATAGGCTTGTTTTATCGCTCACCGTTTGCAAGGCCCTTACAGTCTAATACTATACAAACAAAGAATAATAACGTTGTGTCCTCTCTGTCCGATAGTATCTATAGATTATAAATGACTGTGTGTGCAGTTTGTGAATGAAGTGGTGAAGCTGTCTGTCTGCCTGTCTGCCTGTCTGCCTGCCTGCCTGCCTGTCTGTCTGTCTGTCTGCCTGCCTGCCTGCCTGCCTGCATGTCTGTCTGTCTGTCTGTCTGTCTGTCTGTTCATTCAATATGATAACTTCTATTCATTCATTCATTCAATATGATAACTTCTATTCATTCATTCAATATGATAACTTCTATTCATTCATTCAATATGATAACTTCTATTCATTCATTCAATATGATAACTTCTATTCATTCATTCATTCAATATGATAACTTCTATTCATTCATTCATTCAATATGATAACTTCTATTCATTAATTCATTCAATATGATAACTTCTATTCATTCATTCATTCAATATGATAACTTCTATTCATTCATTCATTCAATATGATAACTTCTATTCATTCATTCAATATGATAACTTCTATTCATTCATTCAATATGATAACTTCTATTCATTCATTCAATATGATAACTTCTATTCATTCATTCAATATGATAACAGCTAAATCAACGGTAAGCTAACATGAGTGCACAGTGTAGCATACGGTGGCTGAGGGTCGGACTGAAAAATAAAAAAAAGGAAAAAATTCAGAATATTCTTCTCTCGCCCGTTATCATTGAGGATGCGCTAGTTACAATAGCTCAATTCAACAGACACCTTTTAACCCATTCAGGATTCTAAAAACGCCTTCTCAATCCTGACCTAAGTTTTAAGTGTTTAGAGAGGCACTCGTCTTTATCTCCTTGGACAAATCATTCCATTGCACCGTTTGTACTACATGGAATACAAGCTACTGTTGTGCTAATTACTGTCTGTTATTTACTTAGTAGTATTTCTAGTAGTATTATTCACTGTCTCTGTTGTTTATGTATTGTTATTTCTGTCTGTGTGATTCCAGAAGTGTCCACCACAGAGCAGAGTCTCCAACTCCCAGCCGTCTGTCTTTGACGAGTGACTGGTCTATGGGAAATCCTCCTGACTTCAGTAACGAACCTGGACCTCCTGATACACAGTATGTCAACCCTCCTATAAATATATACAACACTATATATATATATATATATATATATATATATACAATATACACTATAATACTATACAATATACACTATAACACTATACAATATACAATATACACTATAACACTATACAATATACACTATAACACTATACAATATACACTATAACACTATACAATTTAAGTCAACTGGACCTCCACACTAGCCTGGTGGAACCACTCCCCCTGCTGGACAACATTTGCATTCTGCCAGGAGGGAGAGTCTGGGATCTCTCAGGCAGAGACTATGTACTCCGGATGAATTATGTCCGGAGCGATATGCGGCCGTATGGGGCCGCTAGAGGCGGGATCAACGCTAGACTTATGATGTATTGAAGCGCTGCCACAGCGCAATGTAAACACAACCTAACTAAAGACTACAACTCTAAATTATTATGGAGATATCAGATTTTTGTCTCGCTGCTTCTGGGTTCATCGTTTCTGCTTGAGAGAGCCCAGATGCAGGCAGGAGGAGGGAACTGGTGAACTCAATACTGCCACCATCTGGCAGAGTCAGGTTACCTCCACACACACAGTATGATAATCCTACAATCCTAATAATCCGTCCTGATTGGCTACGATTGGCTTCTAAAGTTTTCAGGAGTAGCCCGCTTTGTACCCGTTTTGTACAAATCGCCACAACTCCTCAACGCATTGCGGTGAAACTGTGCATGCATATTCCCACTAGGCTGAGGAAGAAATGCCACTTGACAGTTTTTAAATCAGCGTCATGGTGGCGCTACAACAGGCCGCGTCGCGTCACACACACACACACACACACACACACACACACACACACACACACACACACACACACACACATTTATATTACTCCTAAACATTTTGCCAAACATCACACACACTCCTATCCTCCTGGTGGAGACCTGTGCCCAGAAGGGCACCTTTTCTAGTTTACTTTGTCGTTGACGGAGCCTGTGTTTATCGCATCGAAATTAGCAGAACAACAAGCTCACAAAGAGTTGCGTCCTCTACGCACATTGAGCTTGTAGATCTGGTCAATTGTCGGCATATGTCCCGTTCTTAAGACTTAAAATAATATTGGTTTAAGAAGAGGTGCACTATTTTAGCAGACTATAAACTGTAGGTATTATTGTAACCTGTATTCAATGCATGCATGGGCGGTTGAGTAATTAAACTATTAGATTCAGGGTAATATAGTTAAGCAATTAAATGCAACTTTTGCAGGGGAGAACTGGGCTAAATTGCTACTCTGAATTTCTATTTGATGTGAAGAGTGTGGGATTTTAAGATTGGAGTGTGGCTCTTCAAAATAAGAGCTGAACAGGGAAAAATGCTGGCATGAATTACTGTCAATAAATGCTGGCGGACTAACTGTTAAGGAGATAACTGTTACAATAGACTAACTGTTAAGGAGATAACTGTTACAATAGACTAACTGTTAAGGAGATAACTGTTACAATAGACTAACTGTTAAGGAGATAACTGTTACAATAGACTAACTGTTAAGGAGACTGTTACAATTGCTCAATTCAACAGACACCTTTTAACCCATTCAGGATTCTAAAAACGCCTTCTCAATCCTGACCTAAGTTTTAAGTGTTTAGAGGGCACTCGTCTTTATCTCCTTGGACAAATCATTCTATTGCACCGTTTGTACTACATGGAATACAAGCTACTGTTGTGCTAATTACTAAGGCCAAACGGAATATGCAGGTTTTTTTCTGTTTTTCACTCCTTCATGAACATTCTTTAGTACAATTCAAATAACAAATGTGAAATGAAATTACAATGGGTCCAACATGAACATACAAGCCAGTAAGTCAGTCAGCCAGCCAGCCAGTCAGTTAGCCAGTCAGTTATAGCCAGCTAGTCAGTCAGTCAGCCAGCCAGCCACTCAGTCCATTAACCAGCCAGTCAGTTAGCCAGTCAGTTATAGCCAGCTAGTCAGTCAGTCAGTCAGTCAGTCTGCCTGCCTGCCAGCCAGATAGCCAGGGGCCAGCTTGGGGGCTTCCTCAAGAGGAATATCTGCCTCAACCAGAGCCTTTGTAAAATCCAACACAAACTTCTTCCTCTCAGCAGTACATGGGTCTTGGAGAGGCAGGCAGCCATGGTTTCAGTCCTAGATCGTACTGCAAAACAAAGACAATGTGTTAAAACCCTAGCATCCCTATTCTGAGGGTAACATTAGTCGAAAATAGCAGATCTACAAGTTCCCAAACGATGCCTCATGCTGCGACTAAGTGGGCGTCTAAAAATACTGAACATGAATCCAACACAACACTGCACTGTTTGACATGGTGCTGTCAAACAAATCTATGAAGGCACTAGGGAGGGCACCAAACAGAGTGGGCACTAGGGAACGGTGGGCAGACTGGGCACCAGGGATAGGTGGGCACCAAACAGAGTGGGCACTAGGGAACGGTGGGCAGACTGGGCACCAGGGATAGGTGGGCACCAAAACAGAGTGGGCACTAGGGAACGGTGGGCAGACTGGGCACCAGGGATAGGTGGGCACCAAAACAGAGTGGGCACCAGGGAACGGTGGGCAGACTGGGCACCAGGGATAGGTGGGCACCAAAACAGAGTGGGCACTAGGGAACGGTGGGCAGACTGGGCACTTTAGGTAATCCATGGGTGTTGGCAAACAACACGGGCCCCCCATCCGAATAAAAGTAATTGAATGACGACGAAGTCACTCAGCAGTCAGCTCCTCTGCAGTAAATCCGACAGGACTTCCGACAGCTTTTGATAAAGTTATATTAAATATTCTCGTCCATAGCCTCCAGACCAACTCACAACATATTAGTCAGCAGTAGAGAATGAGGGGAGGAGGGGCGGGATGCATCCACTGGTTAATATTACGATGGCCTGGGTAAAGTAAACTACAACATGAACGTGTTCAAATTCCGCGCTAATTCCGCAGAGTTTTTGTCGGAACACCGCGGCCGCGTATTCCGTTCGGGCCTGCTAATTACTGTCTGTTATTTACTTAGTATTATTTCTAGTAGTATTATTCACTGTCTCTGTTGTTTATGTATTGTTATTTCTGTCTGTGTGATTCCAGAAGTGTCCACCACAGAGCAGAGTCTCCAACTCCCAGCCTTCTGTCTGTGAAGAGTGACTGGGATAACCCCTACAGGGGTCCTAGCTTCAGTAATGAACCTGGACCTCCTGATACACAGTATGTCAACCCTCCTATAAATATATACAACACTATAACACTGTAACACTATACAATATACACTATAACACTATACAATATACACTATAACACTATACAATATACACTATAACACTATACAATATACACACTATAACAATATACAATATACACTATAACACTATACAATATACACTATAACACTATACAATTTAAGTCAACTGGACCTCCACACTAGCCTGGTGGAACCACTCCCCCTGCTGGACAACATTTGCATTCTGCCAGGAGAGAGTGTCTGGGATCTCTCAGGCAGAGACTATGTACTCCGGATGAATTATGTCCGGAGCAATATGCGGCCGTACGGGGCCGCTAGAGGCGGGATCAACGCTAGACTTATGACGTATTGAAGCGCTGCCACAGCGCAATGTAAACACAACCTAACTAAAGACTACAACTCTAAATTATTATGGAGATATCAGATTTTTGTCTCGCTGCTTCTGGGTTCATCGTTTCTGCTTGAGAGAGCCCAGATGCAGGCAGGAGGAGGGAACTGGTGAACTCAATACTGCCGCCATCTGGCAGAGTCAGGTTACCTCCACACACAGTATGTCAATCCTCCAATCCTAATAATCCGTCCTGATTGGCTACGATTGGCTTCTAACGTTTTCAGGAGTAGCCTGCTTTGTACCCGTTTTGTACAAATCGCCACAACTCCTCAACGCAGCGTCCGATTGCGGTGAAACTGTGCATGCATATTCCCACTAGGCTGAGGAAGAAATGCCACTTGACAGTTTTCAAATCAGCGTCATGGTGGCGCTACAACAGGCCGCGTCACACACACACACACACACACCGCCAGTCAGCCAGTCAGTCCATTAGCCAGTCAGTCAGTCAGTCAGTCAGCCAGTCAGTCCATTAGCCAGCCAGCCAGCCAGCCAGTCCGTTAGCCAGTCAGTCAGTCAGTCAGCCAGCCAGCCAGTAAGTCCATTATCCAGTCAGTCAGTCAGCCAGCCAGCCAGTCAGTTAGCCAGTCAGTTATAGTCAGTCAGTCAGTCAGTCAGTCAGTCAGTCAGTCAGTCAGCCAGCCAGCCAGTCAGTTAGTTAGCCAGTCAGTTATAGCCAGCTAATCAGTCAGTCAGGCAGTCAGTCAGTCAGTCAGTCAGTCAGTCAGTCAGTCAGTCAGTCAGTCAGTCAGTCAGTCAGTCTGCCTGCCTGCCTGCCTGCCAGATAGCCAGGGGCCAGCTTGGGGGCTTCCTCAAGAGGAATATCTGCCTCAACCAGAGCCTTTGTAAAATCCAACACAAACTTCTTCCTCTCAGCAGTACATGGGTCTTGGAGAGGCAGGCAGCCATGGTTTCAGTCCTAGATCGTACTGCAAAACAAAGACAATGTGTTAAAACCCTAGCATCCCTATTCTGAGGGTAACATTAGTCGAAAATAGCAGATCTACAAGTTCCCAAACGATGCCTCATGCTGCGACTAAGTGGGCGTCTAAAAATACTGAACATGAATCCAACACAACACTGCACTGTTTGACATGGTGCTGTCAAACAAATCTATGAAGGCACTAGGGAGGGCACCAAACAGAGTGGGCACTAGGGAACGGTGGGCAGACTGGGCACCAGGGATAGGTGGGCACCAAACAGAGTGGGCACTAGGGAACGGTGGGCAGACTGGGCACCAGGGATAGGTGGGCACCAAAACAGAGTGGGCACTAGGGAACGGTGGGCAGACTGGGCACTTTAGGTAATCCATGGGTGTTGGCAAACAACACGGGGCCCCCCATCCGAATAAAAGTAATTGAATGACGACGAAGTCACTCAGCAGTCAGCTCCTCTGCAGTAAATCCGACAGGACTTCCGACAGCTTTTGATAAAGTTATATTAAATATTCTCGTCCATAGCCTCCAGACCAACTCACAACATATTAGTCAGCAGTAGAGAATGAGGGGAGGAGGGGCGGGATGCATCCACTGGTTAATATTACGATGGCCTGGGTAAAGTAAACTACAACATGAACGTGTTCAAATTCCGCGCTAATTCCGCAGAGTTTTTGTCGGAACACCGCGGCCGCGTATTCCGTTCGGGCCTGCTAATTACTGTCTGTTATTTACATAGTATTATTTCTAGTAGTATTATTCACTGTCTCTGTTGTTTATGTATTGTTATTTCTGTCTGTGTGATTCCAGAAGTGTCCACCACAGAGCAGAGTCTCCAACTCCCAGCCTTCTGTCTGTGAAGAGTGACTGGGCTAACCCCTACAGGGGTCCTAGCTTCAGTAATGAACCTGGACCTCCTGATACACAGTATGTCAACCCTCCTATAAATATATACAACACTATAACACTGTAACACTATACAATATACACTATAACACTATATAATATACACTATAACACTATACAATATACACTATAACACTATACAATATACACACTATAACAATATACAATATACACTATAACACTATACAATATACACTATAACACTATACAATTTAAGTCAACTGGACCTCCACACTAGCCTGGTGGAACCACTCCCCCTGCTGGACAACATTTGCATTCTGCCCGGAGGGAGAGTCTGGGATCTCTCAGGCAGCCAGAGACGATGTACTCCGGATGAATTCTGTCCGGAGCGATATGCGGCCGTATGGGGCCGCTAGAGGCGGGATCAACGCTAGACTTATGATGTATTGAAGCGCTGCCACAGCGCAATGTAAACACAACCTAACTAAAGACTACAACTCTAAATTATTATGGAGATATCTGATTTTTGTCTCGCTGCTTCTGGGTTCATCGTTTCTGCTTGAGAGAGCCCAGATGCAGGCAGGAGGAGGGAACTGGTGAACTCAATACTGCCGCCATCTGGCAGAGTCAGGTTACCTCCACACACAGTATGTCAATCCTCCAATCCTAATAATCCGTCCTGATTGGCTACGATTGGCTTCTAACGTTTTCAGGAGTAGCCTGCTTTGTACCCGTTTTGTACAAATCGCCACAACTCCTCAACGCAGCGTCCGATTGCGGTGAAACTGTGCATGCATATTCCCACTAGGCTGAGGAAGAAATGCCACTTGACAGTTTTCAAATCAGCGTCATGGTGGCGCTACAACAGGCCGCGTCACACACACACACACACACACCGCCAGTCAGCCAGTCAGTCCATTAGCCAGTCAGTCAGTCAGTCAGTCAGCCAGTCAGTCCATTAGCCAGCCAGCCAGTCCGTTAGCCAGTCAGTCAGTCAGTCAGCCAGCCAGCCAGCCAGTAAGTCCATTATCCAGTCAGTCAGTCAGCCAGCCAGCCAGTCAGTTAGCCAGTCAGTTATAGTCAGTCAGTCAGTCAGTCAGTCAGTCAGTCAGTCAGCCAGCCAGCCAGCCAGTCAGTTAGTTAGCCAGTCAGTTATAGTCAGTCAGTCAGTCAGTCAGGCAGTCAGTCAGTCAGTCAGTCAGTCAGTCAGTCAGTCAGTCAGTCAGTCAGTCTGCCTGCCTGCCAGCCAGATAGCCAGATAGCCAGGGGCCAGCTTGGGGGCTTCCTCAAGAGGAATATCTGCCTCAACCAGAGCCTTTGTAAAATCCAACACAAACTTCTTCCTCTCAGCAGTACATGGGTCTTGGAGAGGCAGGCAGCCATGGTTTCAGTCCTAGATCGTACTGCAAAACAAAGACAATGTGTTAAAACCCTAGCATCCCTATTCTGAGGGTAACATTAGTCGAAAATAGCAGATCTACAAGTTCCCAAACGATGCCTCATGCTGCGACTAAGTGGGCGTCTAAAAATACTGAACATGAATCCAACACAACACTGCACTGTTTGACATGGTGCTGTCAAACAAATCTATGAAGGCACTAGGGAGGGCATCAAAACAGAGTGGGCACTAGGGAACGGTGGGCAGACTGGGCACCAGGGATAGGTGGGCACCAAAACAGAGTGGGCACTAGGGAACGGTGGGCAGACTGGGCACCAGGGATAGGTGGGCACCAAAACAGAGTGGGCACCAGGGAACGGTGGGCAGACTGGGCACCAGGGATAGGTGGGCACCAGGGAAGATTATCTCTCTCACACACTCTCCAAACACTCTCTCTCTCTCGCACACACGCACGCACGCTCTCTCCAAACACACACGCGCTGTCGCGCACACACACACACACACACACACACACCTTCGCTCTCTCTCGCACGCACGTAGCATGCAGTCTCTCCAAACATACACACGTTCACTCTCTCTCAGCTCACGGAGCGATCGCCACGCTGCCACATTTCTTTTTAATTTAGTTCAGCATGTTAACCAAACCAGCTAGCAAATACAATAGTAGGCTAGCCTAAATGTAAATGCTACTTACCCAAAGTTCCCAAACCACTCGGACTCCTGTTGCTTCAGAATGCTCGACATTTCTTTAGGTAATCCATGGGTGTTGGCAAACAACACGGGCCCCCCATCCGAATAAAAGTAATTGAATGACGACGAAGTCACTCAGCAGTCAGCTCCTCTGCAGTAAATCCGACAGGACTTCCGACAGCTTTTGATAAAGTTATATTAAATATTCTCGTCCATAGCCTCCAGACCAACTCACAACATATTAGTCAGCAGTAGAGAATGAGGGGAGGAGGGGCGGGATGCATCCACTGGTTAATATTACGATGGCCTGGGTAAAGTAAACTACAACATGAACGTGTTCAAATTCCGCGCTAATTCCGCAGAGTTTTTGTCGGAACACCGCGGCCGCGTATTCCGTTCGGGCCTGCTAATTACTGTCTGTTATTTACTTAGTATTATTTCTAGTAGTATTATTCACTGTCTGTTGTTTATGTATTGTTATTTCTGTCTGTGTGATTCCAGAAGTGTCCACCACAGAGCAGAGTCTCCAACTCCCAGCCTTCTGTCTGTGAAGAGTGACTGGGATAACCCCTACAGGGGTCCTAGCTTCAGTAATGAACCTGGACCTCCTGATACACAGTATGTCAACCCTCCTATAAATATATACAACACTATAACACTATAACACTATACAATATACACTATAACACTATACAATATACACTATAACACTATACAATATACACTATAACACTATACAATTTAAGTCAACTGGACCTCCACACTAGCCTGGTGGAACCACTCCCCCTGCTGGACAACATTTGCATTCTGCCAGGAGAGAGTGTCTGGGATCTCTCAGGCAGAGACAATGGGCCTCATGCGCCAACCGTTCTTAAGAAGTTCTTAAGAGGACATTTGTTCTTAGACCCACTTAGGAAGTTTTTAAGAAGGTTTTGGGATCCCTCAATCTTTTCTTAGCTGTGATTTGTTCGTAGGTAAGAACATAATCTACGCACACTGTGGAGTAGGGTTTAATGCCGGGATCCCGGGATTTCGGGCCTCCCGGGAATAGGGCACGAGATTTCCCGCCCGGAAATTTCTTCGGGACCCGTTGTCCCGGAGTTTTTTTTTTTCTTGTAGGGAAATTACACTAAAGGAGTTTTCACACAGTGCGCGTTCTTTCCCCTTATCTATGAGATAATAATGTCCAATCTGAACCCTCCCATAATTTTCAAACATGTTTGATGATATTTATATGGAATTATGGATTACACTCGAGGGCTGCAACTGCAAGCCTGCAACGGGAACTGGAGCCAGCGGGACCCAACGTAAATGTTGGCGGCGCTGGCGGTATTTAAATAGCCTACCTGCGGGCGGGCAGGCACGGCCGCCGGCCGGTCAAGATGAAATCAGTGGGACCCCGCGAATCCTGCATCCTCCCGCAATTAATCAGATAGGGCCTACAGAGTTTATATACACTTTAGCAAAATATGAATGTCTGACAGACATCTTCAGGCACGCTCCCAAAGCTGCTGCACCTGTCAATCATTAGCCTAATCAGTCACTCTGTGAGAATTGTGTGTATTACGGACGGAGCGAGGAGTTTCCTTTCCCTGTGATGGACATTGTCACTTCTAAACCCCTTTTTGCTTTTGCCTGCATGTGTACAGCAATAACGTGAAACGGAACACAAACAAAGATGAGTAGGCTACAATTTGTTTTATAATAACCACCAGCACGCAGCGTCTCTCTCTCTCTCTCTCTCTCTCTCTCTCTCTCTCTCTCTCTCTCTCTCTCTCTCTCTCTCTCTCTCTCTCTGCTCTCTCTCTCTCTCTCTCTCTCTCTGCCTCTCTCTCTCTCTCTCTCTCCCCCCCTCTCTCTCTCTCTCTCTCTCTCTCTCTCTCTCTCTCTCTCTCTCTCTCTCTCTCTCCCCCCTCTCTCTCTCTCTCTCTCTCTCTCTCTCTCTCTCTCTCTCTCTCTCTCTCTAATAATCAGTGTGCTGTGCACTGGACGTGCTGGCTAATTTAACACCCAATCGGACTTTTCATAAAGTACAAAGCGGGATGATCACATTCTCTGCAGCGGAGAAGGGGACCCACTGCATGCTCAAAGGGTGAAAGACCATGGCTAAGGTATCTATGTGAAAGACGTGAGGTCGTTTTTTCCCCGTGCTTCGACAGTCACATTAGTGCAAACTCCTGTGTCCCTTTTTCTGAATAGCGTAGTAGGCCTATAACATTATTAATATTTTAATTTAATACTTTTATTGTAGGCTATATGTTCATATTTCGTTCAAATAAAACGTTTTAAACCAAAAAATATCACTATTCTATTGAACATATGAAGTATCTATACATATAAATGCATTTTGGTGGGCACTTTTTTTCTTTTTTTTCTGACGGGAATTCCCGCGGGAGCCCGGGAAAAGGTCCGCAAATTCCCGGGGAATTAAAATGAGCCAAATCCGGGAAAATATTAAACCCTACTGTGGAGCACTCTTAGGGTGCCCTTTTCATTCTTAAGTGCAATCTGAAAACATAAAGGAAAAACAGCGCCATCTGCATGATGCTCAAAGTTTGGTCTGAGGACCTCAAGGGGTCCTTGGGGGAGTTCCAGGCAGTCCACAGCAAAATATGGAACATTTTACCACTTTAATCCCATTTTATACTTGAAAATAGCTACAAGCTCACAAACGCGTCCCATTACTGCCCATTTTTAGCTTGTAGATCGGCTATTTTCGAAACATTTTGATAAATGTTCAAAACATTACCCTAGCAGAAAATATTTTCATATGGGGGTCTGCAGAATGCATGTCAATTTGGGGGTCCTTGACATGAAAATGTTTGAGAACCACTGGTTTAGTGTTCACAACCCCCCCCCCCCCCCCAATCACCCCCCCCCCCCAAGTTGACTATTGTGAGATAAATAATAAAATACATTCAAGAATATTGAAAATATTGAAATATTGAAAATAGCATCCCTATTCTGAGGGTAACATTAGTCGAAAATAGCAGATCTACAAGTTCCCAAACGATGCCTCATGCTGCGACTAAGTGGGCGTCTAAAAATACTGAACATGAATCCAACACAACACTGCACTGTTTGACATGGTGCTGTCAAACAAATCTATGAAGGCACTAGGGAGGGCACCAAACAGAGTGGGCACTAGGGAACGGTGTGCAGACTGGGCACCAGGGATAGGTGGGCACCAAACAGAGTGGGCACTAGGGAACGGTGGGCAGACTGGGCACCAGGGATAGGTGGGCACCAAAACAGAGTGGGCACTAGGGAACGGTGGGCAGACTGGGCACCAGGGATAGGTGGGCATCAAAACAGAGTGGGCACTAGGGAACGGTGGGCAGACTGGGCACCAGGGATAGGTGGGCACCAAACAGAGTGGGCACTAGTCTGTTATTTACTTAGTATTATTTCTAGTAGTATTATTCACTCTCTGTTGTTTATGTATTGTTATTTCTGTCTGTGTGATTCCAGAAGTGTCCACCACAGAGCAGAGTCTCCAACTCCCAGCCTTCTGTCTGTGAAGAGTGACTGGGATAACCCCTACAGGGGTCCTAGCTTCAGTAACGAACCTGGACCTCCTGATACACAGTATGTCAACCCTCCTATAAATATATACAACACAATAACACTGTAACACTATACAATATACACTATAACACTATACAATATACACTATAACACTATACAATATACACTATAACACTATACAATATACACACTATAACAATATACAATATACACTATAACACTATACAATATACACTATAACACTATACAATTTAAGTCAACTGGACCTCCACACTAGCCTGGTGGAACCACTCCCCCTGCTGGACAACATTTGCATTCTGCCAGGAGAGAGTGTCTGGGATCTCTCAGGCAGAGACTATGTACTCCGGATGAATTATGTCCGGAGCAATATGCGGCCGTACGGGGCCGCTAGAGGCGGGATCAACGCTAGACTTATGACGTATTGAAGCGCTGCCACAGCGCAATGTAAACACAACCTAACTAAAGACTACAACTCTAAATTATTATGGAGATATCAGATTTTTGTCTCGCTGCTTCTGGGTTCATCGTTTCTGCTTGAGAGAGCCCAGATGCAGGCAGGAGGAGGGAACTGGTGAACTCAATACTGCCGCCATCTGGCAGAGTCAGGTTACCTCCACACACAGTATGTCAATCCTCCAATCCTAATAATCCGTCCTGATTGGCTACGATTGGCTTCTAACGTTTTCAGGAGTAGCCTGCTTTGTACCCGTTTTGTACAAATCGCCACAACTCCTCAACGCAGCGTCCGATTGCGGTGAAACTGTGCATGCATATTCCCACTAGGCTGAGGAAGAAATGCCACTTGACAGTTTTCAAATCAGCGTCATGGTGGCGCTACAACAGGCCGCGTCACACACACACACACACACACACCGCCAGTCAGCCAGTCAGTCCATTAGCCAGTCAGTCAGTCAGTCAGTCAGCCAGTCAGTCCATTAGCCAGCCAGCCAGCCAGCCAGTCCGTTAGCCAGTCAGTCAGTCAGTCAGCCAGCCAGCCAGCCAGTAAGTCCATTATCCAGTCAGTCAGTCAGCCAGCCAGCCAGTCAGTTAGCCAGTCAGTTATAGTCAGTCAGTCAGTCAGTCAGTCAGTCAGTCAGCCAGCCAGCCAGTCAGTTAGTTAGCCAGTCAGTTATAGCCAGCTAATCAGTCAGTCAGGCAGTCAGTCAGTCAGTCAGTCAGTCAGTCTGCCTGCCTGCCTGCCTGCCTGCCAGATAGCCAGGGGCCAGCTTGGGGGCTTCCTCAAGAGGAATATCTGCCTCAACCAGAGCCTTTGTAAAATCCAACACAAACTTCTTCCTCTCAGCAGTACATGGGTCTTGGAGAGGCAGGCAGCCATGGTTTCAGTCCTAGATCGTACTGCAAAACAAAGACAATGTGTTAAAACCCTAGCATCCCTATTCTGAGGGTAACATTAGTCGAAAATAGCAGATCTACAAGTTCCCAAACGATGCCTCATGCTGCGACTAAGTGGGCGTCTAAAAATACTGAACATGAATCCAACACAACACTGCACTGTTTGACATGGTGCTGTCAAACAAATCTATGAAGGCACTAGGGAGGGCACCAAACAGAGTGGGCACTAGGGAACGGTGGGCAGACTGGGCACCAGGGATAGGTGGGCACCAAACAGAGTGGGCACTAGGGAACGGTGGGCAGACTGGGCACCAGGGATAGGTGGGCACCAAAACAGAGTGGGCACTAGGGAACGGTGGGCAGACTGGGCACCAGGGATAGGTGGGCACCAAAACAGAGTGGGCACTAGGGAACGGTGGGCAGACTGGGCACTTTAGGTAATCCATGGGTGTTGGCAAACAACACGGGGCCCCCCATCCGAATAAAAGTAATTGAATGACGACGAAGTCACTCAGCAGTCAGCTCCTCTGCAGTAAATCCGACAGGACTTCCGACAGCTTTTGATAAAGTTATATTAAATATTCTCGTCCATAGCCTCCAGACCAACTCACAACATATTAGTCAGCAGTAGAGAATGAGGGGAGGAGGGGCGGGATGCATCCACTGGTTAATATTACGATGGCCTGGGTAAAGTAAACTACAACATGAACGTGTTCAAATTCCGCGCTAATTCTGCAGAGTTTTTGTCGGAACACCGCGGCCGCGTATTCCGTTCGGGCCTGCTAATTACTGTCTGTTATTTACTTAGTAGTATTTCTAGTAGTATTATTCACTGTCTCTGTTGTTTATGTATTGTTATTTCTGTCTGTGTGATTCCAGAAGTGTCCACCACAGAGCAGAGTCTCCAACTCCCAGCCTTCTGTCTGTGAAGAGTGACTGGGCTAACCCCTACAGGGGTCCTAGCTTCAGTAATGAACCTGGACCTCCTGATACACAGTATGTCAACCCTCCTATAAATATATACAACACAATAACACTGTAACACTATACAATATACACTATAACACTATACACTATAACACTATACAATATACACTATAACACTATACAATATACACACTATAACAATATACAATATACACTATAACACTATACAATATACACTATAACACTATACAATTTAAGTCAACTGGACCTCCACACTAGCCTGGTGGAACCACTCTCCCTGCTGGACAACATTTGCATTCTGCCAGGAGAGAGTGTCTGGGATCTCTCAGGCAGAGACAATGTACTCCGGATGAATTATGTCCGGAGCGATATGCGGCCGTACGGGGCCGCTAGAGGCGGGATCAACGCTAGACTTATGACGTATTGAAGCGCTGCCACAGCGCAAATGTAAACACAACCTAACTAAAGACTACAACTCTAAATTATTATGGAGATATCAGATTTTTGTCTCGCTGCTTCTGGGTTCATCGTTTCTGCTTGAGAGAGCCCAGATGCAGGCAGGAGGAGGGAACTGGTGAACTCAATACTGCCGCCATCTGGCAGAGTCAGGTTACCTCCACACACAGTATGTCAATCCTCCAATCCTAATAATCCGTCCTGATTGGCTACGATTGGCTTCTAACGTTTTCAGGAGTAGCCTGCTTTGTACCCGTTTTGTACAAATCGCCACAACTCCTCAACGCAGCGTCCGATTGCGGTGAAACTGTGCATGCATATTCCCACTAGGCTGAGGAAGAAATGCCACTTGACAGTTTTCAAATCAGCCTCATGGTGGCGCTACAACAGGCCGCGTCACACACACACACACACACACACACACACACCGCCAGTCAGCCAGTCAGTCCATTAGCCAGTCAGTTAGTCAGTCAGTCAGCCAGTCAGCCAGCCAGCCAGTCCGTTAGCCAGTCAGTCAGTCAGTCAGCCAGCCAGCCAGTAAGTCCATTATCCAGTCAGTCAGTCAGCCAGCCAGCCAGTCAGTCAGTCAGTCAGTCAGTCAGTCAGTCAGTCAGTCAGTCAGTCAGTCAGTCAGTCAGCCAGCCAGCCAGTCAGTTAGTTAGCCAGTCAGTTATAGCCAGCTAATCAGTCAGTCAGGCAGTCAGTCAGTCTGCCTGCCTGCCTGCCTGCCAGATAGCCAGGGGCCAGCTTGGGGGCTTCCTCAAGAGGAATATCTGCCTCAACCAGAGCCTTTGTAAAATCCAACACAAACTTCTTCCTCTCAGCAGTACATGGGTCTTGGAGAGGCAGGCAGCCATGGTTTCAGTCCTAGATCGTACTGCAAAACAAAGACAATGTGTTAAAACCCTAGCATCCCTATTCTGAGGGTAACATTAGTCGAAAATAGCAGATCTACAAGTTCCCAAACGATGCCTCATGCTGCGACTAAGTGGGCGTCTAAAAATACTGAACATGAATCCAACACAACACTGCACTGTTTGACATGGTGCTGTCAAACAAATCTATGAAGGCACTAGGGAGGGCACCAAACAGAGTGGGCACTAGGGAACGGTGGGCAGACTGGGCACCAGGGATAGGTGGGCACCAAAACAGAGTGGGCACTAGGGAACGGTGGGCAGACTGGGCACTTTAGGTAATCCATGGGTGTTGGCAAACAACACGGGCCCCCCATCCGAATAAAAGTAATTGAATGACGACGAAGTCACTCAGCAGTCAGCTCCTCTGCAGTAAATCCGACAGGACTTCCGACCGCTTTTGATAAAGTTATATTAAATATTCTCGTCCATAGCCTCCAGACCAACTCACAACATATTAGTCAGCAGTAGAGAATGAGGGGAGGAGGGGCGGGATGCATCCACTGGTTAATATTACGATGGCCTGGGTAAAGTAAACTACAACATGAACGTGTTCAAATTCCGCGCTAATTCCGCAGAGTTTTTGTCGGAACACCGCGGCCGCGTATTCCGTTCGGGCCTGCTAATTACTGTCTGTTATTTACTTAGTAGTATTTCTAGTAGTATTATTCACTGTCTCTGTTGTTTATGTATTGTTATTTCTGTCTGTGTGATTCCAGAAGTGTCCACCACAGAGCAGAGTCTCCAACTCCCAGCCTTCTGTCTGTGAAGAGTGACTGGACTAACCCCTACAGGGGTCCTAGCTTCAGTAATGAACCTGGACCTCCTGATACACAGTATGTCAACCCTCCTATAAATATATACAACACTATAACACTGTAACACTATACAATATACACTATAACACTATACAATATACACTATAACACTATACAATTTAAGTCAACTGGACCTCCACACTAGCCTGGTGGTACCACTCCCCCTGCTGGACAACATTTGCATTCTGCCAGGAGGGAGAGTCTGCGATCTCTCAGGCAGAGACAATGTACTCCGGATGAATTCTGTCCGGAGCGATATGCGGCCGTACGGGGCCGCTAGAGGCGGGATCAACGCTAGACTTATGATGTATTGAAGCGCTGCCACAGCGCAATGTAAACACAACCTAACTAAAGACTACAACTCTAAATTATTATGGAGATATCAGATTTTTGTCTCGCTGCTTCTGGGTTCATCGTTTCTGCTTGAGAGAGACCAGATGCAGGCAGGAGGAGGGAACTGGTGAACTCAATACTGCCGCCATCTGGCAGAGTCAGGTTACCTCCACACACAGTATGTCAATCCTCCAATCCTAATAATCCGTCCTGATTGGCTACGATTGGCTTCTAAAGTTTTCAGGAGTAGCCTGCTTTGTACCCGTTTTGTACAAATCGCCACAACTCCTCAACGCATTGCGGTGAAACTGTGCATGCATATTCCCACTAGGCTGAGGAAGAAATGCCACTTGACAGTTTTCAAATCAGCGTCATGGTGGCGCTACAACAGGCCGCGTCACACACACACACACACACACACACACACACACCGCCAGTCAGCCAGTCAGTCAGTCAGCCAGTCAGTCCATTAGCCAGTCAGTCAGTCAGCCAGCCAGCCAGCCAGCCAGCCAGCCAGCCAGTCAGTTAGCCAGTCAGTTATAGTCAGTCAGTCAGTCAGTCAGTCAGCCAGCCAGCCAGTCAGTTAGTTAGCCAGTCAGTTATAGCCAGCTAATCAGTCAGTCAGTCAGTCAGTCCGTTAGCCAGTCAGTCAGTCAGCCTGCCTGCCTGCCTGCCTGCCTGCCAGATAGCCAGGGGCCAGCTTGGGGGCTTCCTCAAGAGGAATATCTGCCTCAACCAGAGCCTTTGTAAAATCCAACACAAACTTCTTCCTCTCAGCAGTACATGGGTCTTGGAGAGGCAGGCAGCCATGGTTTCAGTCCTAGATCGTACTGCAAAACAAAGACAATGTGTTAAAACCCTAGCATCCCTATTCTGAGGGTAACATTAGTCGAAAATAGCAGATCTACAAGTTCCCAAACGATGCCTCATGCTGCGACTAAGTGGGCGTCTAAAAATACTGAACATGAATCCAACACAACACTGACTGTTTGACATGGTGCTGTCAAACAAATCTATGAAGGCACTAGGGAGGGCACCAAACAGAGTGGGCACTAGGGAACGGTGGGCAGACTGGGCACCAGGGATAGGTGGGCACCAAAACAGAGTGGGCACTAGGGAACGGTGGGCAGACTGGGCACCAGGGATAGGTGGGCACCAAAACAGAGTGGGCACCAGGGAAGATTATCTCTCTCACACACTCTCCAAACACTCTCTCTCTCTCGCACGCACGCATGCACGCTCTCTCCAAACACACACGCGCTGTCGCGCCCACACACACACACACACACACACACACCTTCGCTCTCTCTCGCACGCACGTAGCATGCAGTCTCTCCAAACACACACACGTTCTCTCTCTCTCAGCTCACGGAGCGATCGCCACGCTGCCACATTTCTTTTTAATTTAGTTCAGCATGTTAACCAAACCAGCTAGCAAATACAATAGTAGGCTAGCCTAAATGTAAATGCTACTTACCCAAAGTTCCCAAACCACTCGCACTCCTGTTGCTTCAGAATGCTCGACATTTCTTTAGGTAATCCATGGGTGTTGGCAAACAACACGGGCCCCCCATCCGAATAAAAGTAATTGAATGACGACAAAGTCACTCAGCAGTCAGCTCCTCTGCAGTAAATCCGACAGGACTTCCGACAGCTTTTGATAAAGTTATATTAAATATTCTCGTCCATAGCCTCCAGACCAACTCACAACATATTAGTCAGCAGTAGAGAATGAGGGGAGGAGGGGCGGGATGCATCCACTGGTTAATATTACGATGAGAGTTTTTACACCCTGTCTCTGCCAGGCTGAATGGTCCAGTCCATGTTTTACACCCTGTCTCTGCCAGGCTGAATGGTCCAGTCCATGTTTTACACCCTGTCTCTGCCAGGCTGAATGGTCCAGTCCATGTTTTACACCCTGTCTCTGCCAGGCTGAATGGTCCAGTCCATGTTTTACACCCTGTCTCTGCCAGGCTGAATGGTCCAGTCCATGTTTTACACCCTGTCTCTGCCAGGCTGAATGGTCCAGTCCATGTTTTACACCCTGTCCTTCCGTCTGAGACCAGATAATCTCTGGCACCGTTGGCTTGATGGCAGACAAACTGTACACGTACACACACACACGCACACACACACACACACACACACACACACACACACTCCCTGGATGGGAGAGGTTCAGCTCAAAATCATGAAAAACACAAATGAAATAAAACGGCAAATGAAAATGTTTCAACACTCACCTTTTACAATCTCTAATAACCTAAAACATGAACCTTGGTCTAATAATAATAATAATAATAATAATAATAAATAAAACGGCAACATTGTCTTATAGTTTTAACCCAAGATGTTGTGTTCTCTTCTACTTGTATAATGAGACCTAATGATAAAGAACGTTTAATAAAAGGTGGTATAGTTTATATATTAAACTATCTATTATCTATATTCTATTGTCTTCATCTATACTGTATGTATCTATATGTATATATTCTATTGTCTTCATCTCCACAGAGAGACATTCAGAAACACACCTGGACAGAAGACATTCAGTCAAACCACACCTGGACACAGTAAGACTGGACACATTTTACACTTTACAACATTTTATTTCAATTAATGAAATGTCTAAATAGCAGCAGACTCATCAGATTAAATATACTCGTTGTATTCCTGTATCAATGTCCAAATACAAATACTGATGATAAACACATACATTTAGACTAAGAAAACGATCCAATGTTATTTATTTTAGCCAATTTTCTCCTTTTTTTCTTTTACAAATGTATCTGGAGGATATATACATAGTTGTTTTAATGCTATGGATTGTTTAATGTACAGTTGTAAATGAAGCATAATGTTTAACATGTATTAATTGTCTTCTCATATCAGATGTCAGTGTGAAGGAGGATCTAAAGGTCTATAAGGTCACTTTGGACGGTCTTGATGGTGTGACATACGCCACTGAAGTGCCCTCCTCCATCTCCAACATCTACACAGACCTCCACCTATCAGCGGGAGGGACTGAAGGGGTTAATCAGCAACATGAGGTGTGGCAGCTTGAGACCGCCTCCAACATGAAGACCCTCCATGACGTCATAATCAAGTGCCGTGCCATCTTTAAGACCCTCCTCCCTGGCAGAGACACACCCAGCAGCAGAGTTCTGACCAATGGCATCGCTGGCATCGGAAAGACATTCTCTGTGCGTAAGTTCGCTCTGGACTGGGCAAGAGGTTTGGAGAACCAAGACATCATTCTCCTGGTTCTCTTCTCATTCCGGGAGCTGAACTTGGTCCGAGATGAGCAGCACAGTCTTCTCTCACTGATCCATGTTTTCCATCCAACGTTAAAGAAGGTCACAGCAGAGCAGCTCGCTGCCTGGAAAGTTGGCTTCATCTTCGATGGTCTCGATGAAAGCAGGTTTCCGCTGAAATTCGAGAACATTGATGTCGATTCTGACGTCTTCGACAACAATGACGTCGTCTCTGATGTCACGGTGACATCATCGGTGGGCATGCTGCTGACGAACCTCATCAAGGGGAATCTGCTCCCCTCGGCTCTCCTCTGGATAACCACCAGACCTGCAGCAGCCAATCAGATCCCTCCTGCATGCGTTGACATGGTGACAGAAATACGAGGGTTCACAGACCCCCAGAAGGAGGAGTTCTTCAGGAAGATGTTCAGTGATGACGAGGAGCTGGCCAGCACCATCATCTCACACGTGAAGACATCAAAGAGCATCCACATCATGTGTCACATCCCAGTCTTCTGTTGGATGACCGCTACCGTTGTGGAGGACCTGGTGAAGACAGACGAGACAGGACAGCTGCCCAAGAGCCTGACCGGGATGTTCAGCCACTTCGTGTGGCTCCAGTTAAGGAGGATGAAGATGAAGTATGACGAGACTCCTGGCGTGAAAAGAAAAGAAAAGAAAAAGAAAAGAAACAAAAAAGAAAGAAACAGAGAAAAAAGAAAAAGGGAGACTGATGTTGATGTTGTTGATGACTGGGATTTTCTCCTGAAGCTGTGCATGCTGGCGTTTAAACATCTGGAGAAAGGCAGCGTCATGTTCTACCAAGAAGACCTGGAAGAGTGCGGTCTCGATGTGAACGACGCCGCGCTGTACTCGGGAGTGTGCACAGAGATCTTCAAACAAGAGACCGTTCAATCTCAGAGAAAGGTCTACAGCTTTGTTCATCTGAGCATCCAGGAGTTCCTGGCTGCAGTCTACCTGATGCACTGTTTCACACAGAGGAGCATGAAGACGAAGAAGGTCCTGAAGACATTCCTGGGAGAAGAAGAAGAAGAAGAAGAAGAAGAAGAAGAAGAAGAAGAAGAAGAAGAAGAAGTCCTGCAGAGAGCCATTGAAGAATCCCTGAAGAGTATGGAAGGAGGAGGAGGAGGAGGAGGAGGAGGAGGAGAAGAAGAAGAAGAAGACGGTGATGATGATGATGATGAAGACAACAAAGGAGAAGAAAAGGAAATGACTCTGGAGGACTTCCTGCAGAGAGCCATCAAAAAATCCCTGAAGAGTAAGAACGGCCACCTGGACCTCTTTGTCCGCTTCCTTCACGGCCTCTCACTGGAGTCCAACCAGAGTCTGTTAGGAGGCCTGCTGGGTCACACAGAGAACAGTCCAGAGAGCATCCAGAGAGTCATCAACAACCTGAAGGAGATGACAAATACAGATGGGAGTCTCTCTCCTGACAGATTCATCAACATCTTCCACTGTCTGATGGAGATGAACGACCACTCAGTACATCAGGAGATCCAACAGTACCTGAAGTCAGCGGACAGATCAAAGACAGAACTGTCTGAGAGCCAGTGTTCAGCTCTGGCCTTCATGCTGCTGACGTCAGAGGAGGTTCTGGAGGAGTTGGACCTGCACCAATACGACACACCAACAGCATGGGGGAAATCCAGACTTATCCCAGCTGTGAGGAACAGCAGAAAGGCTCGGTTAGTAGTCATGTGAATAGAAAACCTATTAGAATAGAATCAATCTACCATCACACCTAACAGGTCTCAAATAGTGACCTGATTATTATTATTTTATTATTATTAGTGTGCGTGCGTGCGTGCGTGCGTGCGTGCGTGCATAATATTTATACTGCATTTTTGCCTAATTGAAACTGACTGACACACGTGTGTCAATATCTGACCAACTAGACTGTACATTTACATTACAGTTAATTTCCTTGAACATGAACTTGATCTAATCTGTTGATAATCACTGATTTGACAGACTTGTTGGCTGTGACCTCCAAAAGGCAGAATATGAGATCATGGCTTCAGCTCTCAGCTCTAATCCTTCACATCTGAGAGAATTGGACATCAGTTATAATGACATAACGGATCCATCCATGGACCTGCTCTCTGCTGGGTTGAAGAGTCCAAACTGTCAACTGGAGATACTGAGGTCAGATTATTAGTTTGATTAGTTTATTTATTATGTATTGTTTGATAATAATAACAATAAGAGAGTGAATAAAGTTGACATCATGGTATCCCACACTGATTAGAATACTCACACTCGCATCACAATGCTACGGTACAGTAACTACAATATGTGATCCATCATGGCTGCTAGGGAATTATCATTATCAATGCTACGGTACAGTAACTACAATATGTGATCCATCATGGCTGCTAGGGGATTATCATTATCAATGCTACGGTACAGTAACTACAATATGTGATCCATCATGGCTGCTAGGGGATTATCATCAATGCTACGGTACAGTAACTACAATATGTGATCCATCATGGCTGCTAGGGAATTATCATCAATGCTACGGTACAGTAACTACAATATGTGATCCATCATGGCTGCTAGGGGATTATCATTATCACTTTTTCAACTTGAGAGCTACTTTCAAAATGACCAGATGGACAAGATCTACCCACCGGAAAAAAAGAATACTATGCCATTGCTGAAAATAGTTTAAATATGTACCTAAGAGGGCTTTGGAATAGCGGAGCTGGCGTTACATATAAGATAAATGCACTTGGAATGGGAAATAGAGGGGGATAAATGGAATAGGTAGGGTTTTTGTATTTAATTTGTAATGCTACTACAATAATAATAATAATAATAACACTTTATTTGTATAGCACCTTTCATGACATGAAATGCAGCTCAAAGTGCTTTACAGAGCAATGGAGAAAGAAGAAAGGAAAAGAAAAGCAAGGCATAAACATTAAAAAACAAGAGCAGTAATGCAATACAGTGAGGACATGAATAACAAAAGAAATTAAAAAAACAAATCAATTAAAAGCAAGGGTGTAGAAGTGGGTCTTGAGCTGCGCTTTAAAAATGTCTACAGAGGCTGCCTGTCGAAGGTACAGTGGGAGTTTGTTCCACGCCGTCGGCCCGTAGAAGCAAAAAGCTGCTTCCCCGTATTTTTTAGTTGCCATTTTTTAGGCAAAGCGAGCAGGCCAGCAGTGGAAGACCTTAGGGGGCGGTTTGGGACATATTTAGGCAGGCAGGCATGTAGGTAGGAAGGTGCGAGACCATTTAGAGCTTTATAAACAAGTAAAATAATTTTAAAATCAATCCTAAAAACAACCGGAAGCCAGTGCAGTGAAGCCAAAACTGGAGTAATATGTTCTCTCATCTTAGTTCTAGTTAAAACTCTGGCTGCTGCATTTTGGACGAGTTGTAATCTGTCAGTTGTTTTCTTAGGCAGTCCAGAAAAAAGTGCATTGCAGTAATCAAGCCGAGAAAAAACAAAGGCGTGGATTAGCGTTTTTGCATCGTCCAGTGACAAATAGGCTCTGATTCGTGCAATATTTCTAAGATGAAAAAAGGCAATCTTGGTAACATGATTAATGTGTGAATTAAAATTCAATTCAGAATCAATAATGACCCCCAAGTTATTTACTGTACTGTTACTTTCTACAGTCAGGTTGCCACAGACAGCAACACTCTTGAAAACAAAATACTGCATTGTGGGTTTGAGCTGACAGGCCCTTTTTTATGTCAACCAAGTCACCTTAATTCAAGTGGCAGATGCCAAAATTGTTTTTTTTATATATTTAAATTACTAAATATTATCTAGAGGTCATGTGATCTACCTGCACAGCCTTTTGGCTGCACCCCTTCACCCATTGTGAACTAATGGGGTATACAGTGATTACAGTATGTAGAGCCATGTTGACACACACGCACGTGTAACACCCGGGATTCGAACTCGGGTCTCCCACGTGAAAGTCTAACATCTTAACCACTAGACCAAGGGGATATCCCTTTGGTCTAGTGGTTAAGATGTTGGACTTTCTCGCGGGAGGCCCGAGTTCGAATCCCGGGTGTTACACATGCACACACACACACACACACACACACACACAATTCCTGCTGGAAGATTAAGATGGTTTATTTCTCATTATTCCTGCCTGCCTTCTCTTTCCATCTCTACTCCAAAGCTCTGATATTCAGTCCAGATATTTCATGTGTAATTACAGACTTGCTGGCTGTACCTTCACACAGACAGGATTTGAAGTTCTGCTCTCAGCTCTCAGCTCTAATCTTCTCCATCTGAGAGAATTGGACCTCAGTTTCATCTGCCTGCAGGAATCACAACTGCTCCAGCTCTCTGCGTTACTGAAGAGTCCACAGTGTGGACTGCAGATCCTGGGGTAAAGAATGTGTGTTCTCTCTGTGTGGATCTCTACTTGAACATCAACAGCACTTTGTTAAATGTGTATTTTCTCTGCAGGTTGTCAGGCTGTGGAGTCACAGAGGAAGGCTGTTCTGCTCTGGCTTCAGCTGTGACCGCCAACCCCTCCTCCCAGCTGAAACAGCTGGACTTGAACTTCAGCCACTTAGGAGGCTCTGGTCTGAAGGAGCTGACTGCTGCTCTGGAGACTGTCAAGTGAGTCGACTATAGGACTGTGTCCATGTTGGTCAGTAGACTATAGGACTGTGTCCATGTTGGTCAGTAGACTATAGGACTGTGTCCATGTTGGTCAGTAGACTATAGGACTGTGTCCATGTTGGTGGTCAGTAGACTATAGGACTGTGTCCATGTTGGTCAGTAGACTATAGGACTGTGTCCATGTTGGTCAGTGAGTCGACTATAGGACTGTGTCCATGTTGGTCAGTGAGTCGACAATAGGACTGTGTCCATGTTGGTCAGTGAGTCGACTATAGGACTGTGTCCATGTTGGTCAGTAGACTATAGGACTGTGTCCATGTTGGTCAGTAGACTATAGGACTGTGTCCATGTTGGTCAGTAGACTATAGGACTGTGTCCATGTTGGTCAGTAGACTATAGGACTGTGTCCATGTTGGTCAGTAGACTATAGGACTGTGTCCATGTTGGTCAGTAGACTATAGGACTGTGTCCATGTTGGTCAGTGAGTCGACTATAGGACTGTGTCCATGTTGGTCAGTAGACTATAGGACTGTGTCCATGTTGGTCAGTAGACTATAGGACTGTGTCCATGTTGGTCAGTAGACTATAGGACTGTGTCCATGTTGGTCAGTAGACTATAGGACTGTGTCCATGTTGGTCAGTAGACTATAGGACTGTGTCCATGTTGGTCAGTGAGTCGACTATAGGACTGTGTCCATGTTGGTCAGTAGACTATAGGACTGTGTCCATGTTGGTTAGTAGACTATAGGACTGTGTCCATGTTGGTCAGTAGACTATAGGACTGTGTCCATGTTGGTCAGTAGACTATAGGACTGTGTCCATGTTGGTCAGTAGACTATAGGACTGTGTCCATGTTGGTCAGTAGACTATAGGACTGTGTCCATGTTGGTCAGTAGACTATAGGACTGTGTCCATGTTGGTCAGTAGACTATAGGACTGTGTCCATGTTGGTCAGTAGACTATAGGACTGTGTCCATGTTGGTCAGTAGACTATAGGACCGTGTCCATGTTGGTCAGTAGACTATAGGACCGTGTCCATGTTGGTCAGTAGACTATAGGACTGTGTCCATGTTGGTCAGTAGACTATAGGACTGTGTCCATGTTGGTCAGTAGACTATAGGACTGTCCATGGTGGTCAGTAGACTATAGGACTGTGTCCATGTTGGTCAGTAGACTATAGGACTGTGTCCATGGTGGTCAGTAGACTATAGGACTGTGTCCATGTTGGTCAGTAGACTATAGGACTGTGTCCATGTTGGTCAGTAGACTATAGGACTGTGTCCATGTTGGTCAGTAGACTATAGGACTGTGTCCATGTTGGTCAGTAGACTATAGAACTGTGTCCATGTTGGTCAGTAGACTATAGTACTGTGTCCATGTTGGTCAGTAGATTATAGGACTGTGTCCATGTTGGTCAGTAGACTATAGGACTGTGTCCATGTTGGTGGTCAGTAGACTATAGGACTGTGTCCATGTTGGTCAGTAGACTATAGGACTGTGTCCATGTTGGTCAGTAGACTATAGGACTGTGTCCATGTTGGTCAGTAGACTATAGGACTGTGTCCATGTTGGTCAGTAGACTATAGGACTGTGTCCATGTTGGTCAGTAGACTATAGGACTGTGTCCATGTTGGTCAGTAGACTATAGGACTGTGTCCATGTTGGTCAGTAGACTGTAGGACTGTGTCCATGTTGGTCAGTAGACAATAGGACTGTGTCCATGTTGGTCAGTAGACTATAGGACTGTGTCCATGTTGGTCAGTAGACTATAGGACTGTGTCCATGTTGGTCAGTACACTATAGGACTGTGTCCATGTTGGTCAGTAGACTATAGGACTGTGTCCATGTTGGTCAGTAGACTATAGGACTGTGTCCATGTTGGTCAGTAGACTATAGGACCGTGTCCATGTTGGTCAGTAGACTATAGGACCGTGTCCATGTTGGTCAGTAGACTATAGGACCGTGTCCATGTTGGTCAGTAGACTATAGGACAGTGTCCATGTTGGTCAGTAGACTATAGGACTGTGTCCATGTTGGTCAGTAGACTATAGGACTGTGTCCATGTTGGTCAGTAGACTATAGGACTGTGTCCATGTTGGTCAGTAGACTATAGGACTGTGTCCATGTTGGTCAGTGAGTCGACAATAGGACTGTGTCCATGTTGGTCAGTGAGTCGACAATAGGACTGTGTCCATGTTGGTCAGTGAGTCGACAATAGGACTGTGTCCATGTTGGTCAGTAGACTATAGGACTGTGTCCATGTTGGTCAGACTATAGGACTGTGTCCATGTTGGTCAGTAGACAATAGGACTGTCCATGGTGGTCAGTAGACTATAGGACTGTCCATGTTGGTCAGTAGACTATAGGACTGTGTCCATGTTGGTCAGTAGACTATAGGACTGTGTCCATGTTGGTCAGTAGACTATAGGACTGTGTCCATGTTGGTCAGTAGACTATAGGACTGTGTCCATGTTGGTCAGTAGACTATAGGACTGTGTCCATGTTGGTCAGTAGACTATAGGACTGTGTCCATGTTGGTCAGTAGACTATAGGACTGTGTCCATGTTGGTCAGTAGACTATAGGACTGTGTCCATGTTGGTTAGTAGACTATAGGACTGTGTCCATGTTGGTCAGTAGACTATAGGACTGTGTCCATGTTGGTCAGTAGACTATAGGACTGTGTCCATGTTGGTCAGTAGACTATAGGACTGTGTCCATGTTGGTCAGACTATAGGACTGTGTCCATGTTGGTCAGTAGACTATAGGACTGTGTCCATGTTGGTCAGTAGACTATAGGACTGTGTCCATGTTGGTCAGTGAGTCGACTATAGGACTGTGTCCATGTTGGTCAGTAGACTATAGGACTGTGTCCATGTTGGTCAGTAGACTATAGGACTGTGTCCATGTTGGTCAGTAGACTATAGGACTGTGTCCATGTTGGTCAGTGAAGTCGACTATAGGACTGTGTCCATGTTGGTCAGTAGACTATAGGACTGTGTCCATGTTGGTCAGTAGACTATAGGACTGTCCATGTTGGTCAGTAGACTATAGGACTGTGTCCATGTTGGTCAGTAGACTATAGGACTGTGTCCATGTTGGTCAGTAGACTATAGGACTGTGTCCATGTTGGTCAGTAGACTATAGGACTGTGTCCATGTTGGTCAGTAGACTATAGGACTGTGTCCATGTTGGTCAGTGAGTCGACTATAGGACTGTGTCCATGTTGGTCAGTAGACTATAGGACTGTGTCCATGTTGGTTAGTAGACTATAGGACTGTGTCCATGTTGGTCAGTAGACTATAGGACTGTGTCCATGTTGGTCAGTAGACTATAGGACTGTGTCCATGTTGGTCAGTAGACTATAGGACTTTGTCCATGTTGGTCAGTAGACTATAGGACTGTGTCCATGTTGGTCAGTAGACTATAGGACTGTGTCCATGTTGGTCAGTAGACTATAGGACTGTGTCCATGTTGGTCAGTAGACTATAGGACCGTGTCCATGTTGGTCAGTAGACTATAGGACCGTGTCCATGTTGGTCAGTAGACTATAGGACCGTGTCCATGTTGGTCAGTAGACTATAGGACTGTGTCCATGTTGGTCAGTAGACTATAGGACTGTGTCCATGTTGGTCAGTAGACTATAGGACTGTGTCCATGTTGGTCAGTAGACTATAGGACTGTGTCCATGTTGGTCAGTAGACTATAGGACTGTGTCCATGTTGGTCAGTAGACTATAGGACTGTGTCCATGTTGGTCAGTAGACTATAGGACTGTGCCCATGTTGGTCAGTGAGTCGACTATAGGACTGTGTCCATGTTGGTCAGTGAGTCGACAATAGGACTGTGTCCATGTTGGTCAGTGAGTCGACTATAGGACTGTGTCCATGTTGGTCAGTAGACTATAGGACTGTGTCCATGTTGGTCAGTAGACTATAGGACTGTGTCCATGTTGGTCAGTAGACTATAGGACTGTGTCCATGTTGGTCAGTAGACTATAGGACTGTGTCCATGTTGGTTAGTGCAATGTAGAATGTTTAACTATGTAAATATATGTGACAAAATGTGTTTAGTAAATATTTGGTGGGACTAAAACAGGCCGATGTGAGACATTAAGCAGCAGAGGTTTTGACTTGATTCATTGTTGTTCTACTTCCTACAGTGTGAATCATGGAGGAGAACACTGGACTAAACCTCAACGCTGTGAGTCTGTCTGTCTGTCTGTCTGTCTGTCTGTTTAACCCAATTAAGACCTGGAACACATCTGTATCACCAATTAGTTTCAACCACTTTTTTAAACATTATTTAAAAAAATAGCAGATCTACAAGCTCGTAGCGTGGCACAGAGTGCACAGAGTATTGTTTTTTTCTTTTTTTTAAAACATGAAAATGTGTGCAAATCTTTGAATATATATATTCTTTCACAGCGAACATTTTTTACTTATATCAGATGGGGGTCGGCGGCCAATTACAGATCATTTTTGAGAACCACTGACATAGAAAAATGTCATGATTGTCATGATGATTTGTAGAATCTGGTCTCAGGTCTTAATGGGTTAACCCATTAAGACCTGATTCTACAACTCTTCTAAATCATCAGTTGTTCTCAAACTGTGTGTGTGTGTGTGTGTGTGTGTGTGTGTGTGTGTGTGTGTGTGTGTGTGTGTGTGTGTGTGTGTGTGTGTGTGTGTGTGTGTGTGTGTGTGTGTGTGTGTGTGTGTGTGTGTGTGTGTGTGTGTGCACGTGAATAATGTATTTAATGTTTACTGTGTTGTTTTCTCATCAGATTTCCAGCGTCTCACACTGGACACAAACACAGCAAACAGAAAACTCTCTCTGTCTGAGAACAACAGGAAGGTGACACTGGATGGTCAGGATCATTCATATCCTGATCATCCTGACAGGTTTGATGGAGTGGTTCAGGTTCTGAGTTCAGAGAGTCTAGATGAGCGCTGCTACAGTGAGGTACAGTTCAGTGGACGGGTTAGGATAGGAGTGACTGACAGAGACATCAGTAGGAAAGGAGAGGGTCGCTACTGTATCCTTGGATACAATAAACAGTCCTGGAGTCTGACCTGTAGTCGTGGTCACCGTGGTAACTATTACTCTGTTCAACACAATTGTAAGGAGAGTGTCCTTCCTATCCGTCCCTCTGGCTCCAACAGAGTAGCCGTGTATCTGGACCGTCCCGCTGGGACTCTGTCCTTCTACAGAGTGTTAGAGGACACTCTGACTCACCTGTACACCTTCCAGGCCACGTTCACTGAACCTCTATACGCTGGGTTTACGATTTACCCTGGCTCCTCTGTGTCTCTGTGTGAGGACAGACAGACTGTGAGGACAGACAGACAGGCTGTGAGGACAGACAGACAGACAGACATGCTGTGAGGACAGACAGGCTGTGAGGACAGACAGGCTGTGAGGACAGACAGACAGGATGTGAGGACAGACAGACAGACAGACAGGCTGTGAGGACAGACAGACAGGCTGTGAGGACAGACAGACAGACAGGCTGTGAGGACAGACAGACAGACAGACAGACAGGCTGTGAGGACAGACAGACAGACAGGCTGTGAGGACAGACAGACAGGCTGTGAGGACAGACAGACAGACAGTGTGTTATATTATAATGTATTAATCAGGAACAGGTGTGGTGGGGGGGGGTGCTTACAGAGGGGGGTCATCTGGGGTCACCGTTAGGGTCATTTGGGGTCACTGTTAGGGTTATTTGGGGTCACTGTTAGGGTTATTTGGGGTCACTGCTAGGGTCATTTGGGGTCACTGTTAGGGTCATCTGGGGTCGTTGACATGTAAAAGTAGCACAGTGGTTCCCAACCAGCTTTTAAAGACCTCAAAGAAAGAGGCAAATATTGTGAAAAATGCAGATCTACAAGCTCACAATGCCATAACCGCTCATCACTCCACTGGCTCCCTGCCTGAGAGCCTCACAGAGGGTTGAACTGTGGAACCCCCTCCCCGCCCAATGAGAGCCTCACAGAGGGTTGAACTGTGGAACCCCCTCCCCGCCCAATGAGAGCCCCACAGAGGGTTGAACTGTGGAACCCCCTCCCCGCCCAATGAGAGCCTCACAGAGGGTTGAACTGTGGAACCCCCTCCCCGCCCAATGAGAGCCCCACAGAGGGTTGAACTCTGGAACTCCCTCCCCGCCCAATGAGAGCCTCACAGAGGGTTGAACTGTGGAACCCCCTCCCCGCCCAATGAGAGCCCCACAGAGGGTTGAACTGTGGAACTCCCTCCCCGCCCAATGAGAGCCCCACAGAGGGTTGAACTGTGGAACTCCCTCCCCGCGCAATGAGAGCCTCACAGAGGGTTGAACTGTGGAACCCCCTCCCCGCCCAATGAGAGCCTCACAGAGGGTTGAACTGTGGGACCCCCTCCCCGCCCAATGAGAGCCCCACAGAGGGTTGAACTGTGGAACCCCCTCCCCGCCCAATGAGAGCCTCACAGAGGGTTGAACTGTGGAACCCCCTCCCCGCCCAATGAGAGCCTCACAGAGGGTTGAACTGTGGGACCCCCTCCCCGCCCAATGAGAGCCCCACAGAGGGTTGATCTGTGGAACCCCCTCCCCGCCCAATGAGAGCCTCACAGAGGGTTGAACTGTGGAACCCCCTCTCCGCCCAATGAGAGCACCGCAGAGGGTTGAACTGTGGAACCCCCTCCCCGCCCAATGAGAGCCTCACAGAGGGTTGAACTGTGGGACCCCCTCCCCGCCCAATGAGAGCCTCACAGAGGGTTGAACTGTGGGACCCCCTCCCCGCCCAATGAGAGCCCCACAGAGGGTTGACTCATTTAAGAGAGGACTTAAGACTTTCCTTTTTAACAAAGCGTTTTTATATCTTGCCCTTTTTGTTTTAAATTGATGTGTTCCCTTTTCTTAGATGGTTTTAATGCTTCTTATGTTTTTATTTGTATTCTTTTGCATTTGCTCACTGTAGCACTGAGATTATAAATAAAATCCATTATTATTATTATTAAAACCGAGTCAAAGTAAATGTAACTCAATTCCAAGTTTCTGTCAGGATGTAGAGAACATTTAAACATGGATATTGTAGTTTTATTGATAATGGATGAGAGAGCATTTAAACATGAAAATTGTAGTTTTATTCATAACATTTAAACATGGATATAGTTTTATTGATAATGGACAAATTGAACATTTACTCAAATTTAGGGGTTTTGTAAATCATTGTATTTTAACTATAAAATGTAATTTCACTGTTATGTTGAACCTTTCATGTTTATTATTTACTCATATCTTCAATAACATGTAACCAGTGCTTGTTGTGTTTACATTGTGCACAAAATGCTTTAATTAAAACCTTATCATGTAAATCCACTTTAAAACGGTGTAATCTGTGATAAAGTATTCCACAGCGGCGGTCTAACGACAACAGACCGGGCAGCGTGCGGCTTGTTCCTCCGGCAGATTCGCCACATTGTAAACAATAGGGACTCAATTTCCCATAAGCCTTTGCACGACGCCGGCGCGACGCGATGACGTCATCAAAACGCGCCTCGGATCCCATTCTGTCCGGTGGATTGCCCGTATGACTTAAAGGACCACTTCACCACTTTTCAACATCTCTTCATAAAATTGGTCCTCACTAATGTTCATGATAAAACACCACCATTTTCTCCTACTCAGTCTGTGTCTCATAGGAGGGCTTTGGGCAGTTCGGACACCCGTCCACAATGTTGTACATGTAAATGTATGTTTTCTCATGCCAATAAATCTGTAATTGAACATTTTGTAATTGCATATTAGTCATGATGCATGATGGGTATTTAAAGATCACCCCCGTGTGAACTGAGTGGTGCAACTAACTAAAAATAACTATAAAGATGATTAGATAGAGATTGATTCACTCTGACGTGATATCTCACATGAGGGGATCCTGTCAGAAGCATGTGGATATATCTGTTCCCGCTATTATGTGGACATAAAGCGGGATCATGTCAATGTGGCATGTGTTGGACACGGTTGAGGAGAGAGACACATTGATTGATTGATTGATTGATTAACAGTTTGCAGAATTGCAGTACATTTCAAGTACAACTCAATACTGTTAACTGTGAGTGGACGACACCATAAAGCACTGCATTACACTTGTTTACAAGAGGGTCCACCTTGTTCAATTCATCAAAACATTTAGAGACGTACGAATATACACAACGGTTCTACGGTGGTTGGATTTGTAGGAACGTAGAAAACGTAGAATGCCCCCATTGACTTGCATGCAGAAGACTTTCTACACTTTGCCCCCTCCGTCGAGAGCCTGTTTTGAATCTCATTTGACTAACTCCGCCCCCTTTGATGAATTGAACTGTTGTAAACATAGACATATATACATAGACGCCTCATTTGCCGCTGCAGTTCATTGGAGCGACGTGTATCCCAATGAAGGCGGAAGTGCTGTGCTGAAGGCTTTTTTTTTTAAACAAATCTTTATAACAGTCATGACAATATACATTACAAAACAAGACAAACAAACAAACACAAACAACAAAGTTATTAACAATACAACATCAGAGCCAGGGGGGATTAGATTACTAACAGAAAACATTAAAAGAGTGAACACAAAGCAACAGTTCTCCGCAGCTTTCTTATTTAGAAGTGCTGAAGGCATTTGCTGAATGCGACTGCGTCGCTGCCCGAGTGACGTCACTCATGTGAATCCTCCATGTCTCTCGCTGTCACTCAAGTGACTACTGGCCAATCACAGCGCGTCTTTTCCGGGACTTATGTTACGCACGCGGAAGCTTGACAAGCTTCCGCTTTGCTTCCGCTATTCTTCGCAAGGAATGTCGGGAAAATAGTGCCTTCAATTTTGACACACGCCTCAGAGCCGGAAGGGGCGTCTATGTATATATGTCTATGGTTGTAAACAAGTGTAATGCTTAATTGGGTCGTCCACTCAGTTAACAGCCTTTGTATTGAGCTTGAAATGTACCACCCTGGGCAAGACCAAGGAAGCTCAGAGAAGGAAGAGACACCAACGTCATTTTCTCTACCATGCAATTCAAGCCGGCAGATTCGTCACAGTGAGTGGCAATCTGCTGCCGAAACTGCGGGGAATGCATTGGAGTGAATGGAGCCGAGTGGACAAGCACACGAACAAACTCTATTTCTGAACGATTGAGACCATTGTAAAATAATCACTTCTGGAAAATAACAGAAGACATATAACACATTATTGTCTGCTGTGTTGCTTTTCGATGTGTACACTGTGTAATTTTATAGAGCTATCCAAAGAGCACAAAGTACGTTTCTGAACGTGAAGACTGTCTGCAATTCCAGCCGGCAGATTCGTCACAATGGGTGGCAGCCTTGCAAACTGAAGCAGACACTGCGGTGCAATGCATTGGAGTCAATGGAGCAGAGTAGACAAGCATATTAATATACACTATTTCTGAATGATTGAGACCATTGTAAAATAATATCTTATGGAAAATAAAAGACATATATCACACATTGCTTTCTACTGTCTTGTTTTTAGATGTACACACCTACATAATTTTATTTAGCTATCCAAACCGCAGCTGAGTGTTGATAGACTGAGTGATTAGGCCTACAGTCACTGATTGACAGCTGTCTGCAAATCAATCCAAACACCTGTTGCCAGCTCTAATCCATTTTCAGTAGGAGTTGAACGAGCAACAAAATAAGTAGGCCTATATCTTGTTATGGAAATATTTGTAAATACATGCATAAATATTATGAAATTAAATTAATTTAAAGGACTGACCTGCAGTGCCAACTAAACATTTTTATTCAAGTACTGTATTGCTACTATTTTGAGGGACATGACACAATCGTTTTATATTACCTCTGCATTTCACATGCAAATATTGTACTTTCACTACAATTATTATAGTTATTACTACTTACTACCTAAAACTAATGTATTAGGCCTCTATTGTTACAACAATAGACTGTCTGTATGGCTAGTTAATGTATTGTTACTAGGCCTACAACAGCATCTAGGCCTACTCTAGACTGTATTATTTTAAAACTTAACCACTTAAGCCCTATTTTGGATATCTGCTATTTTCATTAACGCTAGACATTTAAAAGAATAAAGTGAACTTTTACTTTGGTACTGTAAGCAGGCCTATATTTTGCTGGCAATACTATACTGTAGGCTACTTGTAAATTGTATTGCTATATTACTTTGAGATAGCCTACTGTTAGGCAACTTTTGCTTGAGTGAATAAAAAAAAACGTATTAGTATTTCATCCAACACCACTGACATTGCAATTTGCAAAAAACTTTATTTTCAACATTTTAAGACGCCATTTAGTTTGTAATGTTGATGAATTAAAACCAATATGGTCTCGCGTCCTCAATGAAATTGAGAATAGTGGGCTAGGCCTATTACAATTTATTAGGCCTACATAGTTTCATTTCATGTAATAGCCTATATCGTGTTATAATAATCTATCGGATTCACCAAGCTGTGCCGTGCAGCTGCACCAAGCTGTGCCGTGCAGCTGCACCAAGCTGTGCCGTGCAGCTGCACCAAGCTGTGCCGTGCAGCTGCACCAAGCTGTGCCGTGCAGCTGCACCAAGCTGTGCCGTGCAGCTGCACCAAGCTGTGCCGTGCAGCTGCACCAAGCTGTGCCGTGCAGCTGCTCCAAGCGGCCGACGCTAAACAAGTATTTACAGTAGGCCTATACCAAAGTACCCGGCCTTCATCATGCATATAGTCACATTTTCACACTCGTTTTCAATACTACGAAGGGTCTAATTATATACAGTATTATATATATATATTATTTTAAACGTTGTTAAAGCTCTGTATTCCATCATTGCTATAGTATTTGTTCAGTAACAGTGGTCTGACTGGTCTCCCAGTCCCTGCTTTAATCTGAGAACCCATGGTCAAAATATTGAAAAACAGCGCCCCCAACCGTCTGTGTCAGACTAGGTAAACAGTAGTGGTGTTATACTACTTCTCTACTGATTGGCTCAAATTGGTATCACGACCTGAACATGCATTGGTTAAGAGCTGAAGCAACTCTATAGCAAGTATTACTATCAGAATATAGAGCCATTAACACTTTAAAATATCACTTACTATACATACCTTGTGTTTTGTAATCATCTAAACTGTAAATGTAACATTTTACCTAAAGACTTCAAATGTTTTCTTTTCCCATCTGAGATGTAGGGGTATAAAGCATTGAAAGGTACCTACAAAAACTAAATACAGTACTTGAGTAAATGTAATTAGTTACTTTCCACTGCTGAACATGGTAATTTGGATTAGGGATGGACAGGAAAGACAAATGATAATATGATTATGAAGTATGATCAATCAATCAATACAACAATCGTTTCACTGATAAAATGTTAATTTCCTTATTTGTCTAATTTAATGGGTTATTTCACAACAGTTAAAAATGGTTAGCTGTGCAGCACCACACTGCAAGTCCAGGAGGACAGGGCCTGGGCCACACAAGACATTTTTTACATTTCCCAAAGACCTTGTAAGGCTAAAGCAATGGGCAAAAGCCCTTAAAAGAGCTGGGTCAGATGGGTTCACACCTTGGAAACCCACAAAGTGGGCAAGGATCTGTGAGGTAGGACACTGTAAAACACATGCAATGCTATTTCAGTGTCTAATTGAAAAGTTCATAATTCTTCTTTTCTTTTCAAAACTAGGATCACTTTTCAAAAGCCCAGTTGTATCCCACTGGGCATCTTCTGCCTAATGCAGTCCCTGATCAAATGATCAAGCTCTGCATGACCGTGACCCCCTGTGTGACAGAGAGCCCCAGTGTGACCGAGACCCCCAGTGTGACCGAGACCCCCAGTGTGACCGAGACCCCCAGTGTGACCGAGACCCCCAGTGTGACAGAGAGCCCCAGTGTGACCGAGACCCCCAGTGTGACCGAGACCCCCAGTGTGACAGAGAGCCCCAGTGTGACAGAGAGCCCCAGTGTGACAGAGAGCCCCAGTGTGACAGAGACCCCCTGTGTGACAGAGAGCCCCAGTGTGACCGAGACCCCCTGTGTGACAGAGAGCCCCAGTGTGACCGAGACCCCCTGTGTGACAGAGAGCCCCAGTGTGACCGAGACCCCCTGTGTGACAGAGAGCCCCAGTGTGACCGAGACCCCCTGTGTGACAGAGAGCCCCAGTGTGACCGAGACCCCCAGTGTGACAGAGAGCCCCAGTGTGACAGAGAGCCCCAGTGTGTCGGAGAGCTCTGGTGTGTCTGAGAGCTCTGTGACCCTTGGTGTGCCTGAGAGCTCCGATGTGCCTGAGAGTCCTGTGACCCGTGGTGTGTCCGAGAGCTCTGAGACCCTCGGTGTGCCTGAGAGCTCCAGTGTATCCGAGACCCTCGGTGTGCCTGAGAGCTCTGGTGTGCCCGAGACCCTCGGTGTGCCTGAGAGCTCTGGTGTGCCCGAGACCCTCGGTGTGCCTGAGAGCTCTGGTGTGCCCGAGACCCTCGGTGTGCCTGAGAGCTCTGGTGTGCCCGAGACCCTCGGTGTGCCTGAGAGCTCTGGTGTGCCCGAGACCCTCGGTGTGCCTGAGAGCTCTGGTGTGCCCGAGACCCTCGGTGTGCCTGAGAGCTCTGGTGTGCCCGAGACCCTCGGTGTGCCTGAGAGCTCTGGTGTGCCCGAGACCCTCGGTGTGTCGGAGAGCTCTGGTGTGCCCGAGACCCTCGGTGTGCCTGAGAGCTCTGGTGTGCCCGAGACCCTCGGTGTGCCTGAGAGCTCTGGTGTGCCCGAGACCCTCGGTGTGTCGGAGAGCTCTGGTGTGCCCGAGACCCTCGGTGTGCCTGAGAGCTCTGGTGTGCCCGAGACCCTCGGTGTGCCTGAGAGCTCTGGTGTGCCCGAGACCCTCGGTGTGCCTGAGAGCTCTGGTGTGCCCGAGACCCTCGGTGTGACTGGTAAAAAAAAATAACATAGGATGATCTCATCGAGAACAGAACCCTTTTAATCAAGTGTAATCATGAACATAATCAGATAAACAAAAACATATTAAGGATCACTTTTCAATCACCCAGTTTTAAAAGTCTGTTTTCTCCCTACTTCAGTCAGTGATCAAATGAGCAATCCCCGTATGATTGAGGGCATCTGCATGACTGGGAGCACTTGCAGAACACCCCTGGATCACACGTACACCAATACAGCAACAGGTAAAGCGACATGGGATACAGTCATGCAGAACATAACCTTTGTAATTAAGTGTACATAACATGAACAAAAATATCATGTTTATTAAAAGGATTTCCCTACTTTTGAAATTGAAACTATAAAAACTAGAGTATGAAGATGTTGCCACAATTGTAATTTATTCAGTAACTTTCTGCCAAAGCACATGCAATACCACCATCGTGGTCTTTGAAACCTAGATGCACCAGACACCTTCCATCACAGCCATGCTGAGGTTGCCACTGCCACTGTCCACTTTCCTGATTGCAGAACAAGACGAAGAACCTGCAGAGGAAATAGACAGAGACACACGCAGACGGATCGCTGAACTCGAAGTTGAGCTAGAGATCAAGGTATTATTATATATGCTTTATTTATGCTCCAGACCCCAAGCAGGACACTCAGCTAAGAGCATCGGGGGGCGCCAGAAGGCAGGGCCTGCGATGGACGGTGGGCTCGCCTGTCTGTGGACCATCAGCTTGGTCCTGAGATCCAACTAGGAGCTTTTTAACTGCAATGTTTCAAAACCTTCATTAATGCAAAAAGGCTTCTCTTTTCATTTTCCAATTTTCACTATTCCTCTTTCAGAATAAGATGCTTAGCCTGGTCTTCAATCCTGACCAACTTCAGAGCCTTGAAAGCAGGTGAGATAATAACCACATCACTACTTACAGTGCTATAAAGCAAGGTAGTAACAGAAGCAGTTTTACCCAACTAATTTCTGGGTCAAAGGTAGTGAAGAAGTGCATGTCAACAAGGCTGACGACCAGAGAGGGAAAGAATGAACATCAGTGGTCTGAACATAGGGGATGATTGGGAGATGGGATTAACGTATGCACCATACGTTAATCCCATACAACCATACCAATACAGTAAACAAACTGATTTACAACACACACGACCAAGCCACTGCTGAATTATTGGTAGGGTGTGATATAAGGGTGACAGTCACTGCCAGTGCTTGCCTGTTCATGTCTCTCCATATTCCCTTCTCGGTTATACTGTAGATTTCAACCAGCAGAGTCTGCAGACAAGGTCAATAAATGGTCATCTGCAACTATAAGCAAATGCTTAAAAGTCAGAGTTGCCACAGGGATCAGTGGCTATGAATATTTAAGAAAAGGTATGAGCCCTAGACTTGTTATAACATATTTACATCTTTCTAACACGAAGAGACAACAAGGTACAAACTTTGCTAAAATATCTTTACACATTCTAGAGATGAATTTGCCCATGCCATCCTACCGGACACTCAGCAGGCGCCTGGAGGCCATAGCATTCGCACCAGGAATCCAAAAGGAAATCCTGGACTTAATGGTGCTGAAACTGCAGCAACTCCCTCCCAGTGCCCGCCTTGCTGTCCTGAAGGTACCTTCAAATGAAAATGTATAGTTAGTTTGTATAGTTTCATCAGTACGATAAAATCAGAATGATTAACAACAAATACATACACAGTATAGAATATACAGTATAGTATTTTCCAAAAGACACACTTACAGAACAGACATACAGACTTATGACTGCACACTGTTGAACTTAGTCATGTTGCTTATTCACAAGAAATTGTTTCACTCCCATAGCCTATAAAGTATTTTGTTTCATCTGCACATTGTAATGGAATATATATTTGTTTCTCCTTTTTGAGTGGTGTAAACCACTCCTACAACTGGCTTTTGTGTGCAGAAAAAAATGAGCATGGTTGCTATGTTCAAAATAATTTCTGACGTAATTAAATCACACCCGGGTGAACTGGATGACCGTAGCAACCATGGTCATTTTCTCTGCACAGAAAAAGCCAGTTGTGAAATCACATCCGGGTGTGATTTCATTACGTCAGATCAGAGCTGATCAGGCTACATAATACCTTACCTTATTTCATTACGTCAGACATTACGTCAGACCACAGCTGATCATGCTATATAAAACCTTACACCACTCAGTTCACACGGGTGTGATTTTTTTAATAGATTGATGAAATGGCCATCAAAAAAGAAATGCAATATGACGCAGGGAGCAAAACAATTTTGGGTACAGTAACCTTGCCCCCCCAAACTAAGACATTGGCCACAAAAGTGCTGACGACTATTCTGGCCTCCTTAACCAAAGATTTTAAGCAGGTTGTGACTTATGATTACACTGGGCCTTCGGTGTCAGGGAAAGATCTCTGGGCCTACATGAAATCCATAATTCTGGCATGTGGAGAGCGGGGCATACAAGTCGTTGCTGTGGTACGTTCAGGCTTTAGCCTTTAATTTACCACCACATCCTATATGAACAAACCAGTTATTGGCTTTGTAAAAGCTTAATTCTCAGCTTTGCTATTAACATTATGTCAATGAATGTTCTTACCTTCTATATCACCTTCTAGTGTTCTGACATGGACTCATCCAACCAGGCGATGTGGCGGGAGGCTAGCCTTCATAATGGACAATCCATGGACAGGACATACATTGCCCATCCATGTTTTGATGGAGCTTATCTGTTCTTTTGTCCTGACACCCCCCACCTGCTTAAATGCATGAAAACGGCACTGTGTAACCACGACTTTGTCATACCAGATGACATAGTCAGGAACAACAGCTTGCCTGGTGATACAGTGAGTACATTTATTAATGGGATGTTACTCAGATCACAAAATAACAAAAAGCAAATAGATGGTTTTGACATTTATGAATGATAACCCCAAATGAGCTATACTTACTGAATTACTGAAATGACAAAATCTACCTACTTCTGCTTGAAATGTTTTCCAGGTGTCTATACTTGCCATTGAGAAGGTGATCGCTGTGCAGGCCGACATGGCAGAGAAACTGGTGCCTGGTCTGACACAAAGAGCCATATCAACAGGCAACAGCTTCGATAAAATGAAAGTATGTTGCACTAACAACACACATTTACAGTTTGGTATATGTACAAAGGCCTTGCATCTTAAATGAAATTTAAGTGCAGACAGTATCTAAAATGAGGTCCAAAAGGCTTAGTAAATCTGGCCCTGAGTGTATAAAATACTGAAAGTGCCTTCTCTTTCTATGACATACAATGACCAGGTAGATCTAGATACAGACAGGGTACTGTATGTGCAGTATTTTCTATGCTTAACAGTACATTACATTACATTACAGTCATTTAGCAGACGCTTTTATCCAAAGCGACTTACAATAAGTGTATTCAACATAGGTAGGGAACAAAAACTACTAATCACCAGAAGTCTTTAGTGCATTTTCTGCAAAAACAAGCAACCAAGAGTATACCTAGCGCTAAGGTAAAAGTGCAATATATCAGCTACCTATTTCCTTAACCGGATGAGACAAAATAGCTAAATCAAATGAGCATGAGCTAAAACAATTAAGTGTATCGACTAAACAAGATCCAATAAACAATACAACAATAGAAAACAAACGTTCGTACAACTAGTTAACAACAAGTAGGTCAGGCAGAGAGGAAGGGTAGTGTTTCCAGTAATGTTCTCTTCAGGTCCTACCTGCATGCAAGGTGTATTCGCACAGCACTGCAAGTGCCATTCGAATGCTGGTGCACTGTCATCAACTCCCAACTGAGGCTTTAAGCACAGCATGGTTTATTGACATGGTGAATGACTGGTTCGACCTGATGACATCGAGAGGTCCCCTTTATGGTCAACGCATGCACGCTCACACGCCCTCACACACACTCACCTTACTTACCTTACTTGGCATTCCTCTGGCTTGAACTCCTGTGCACTCCATCTGTATTACACAGAAACAACATTATTATGACTAGCAAGAAACAATGAACAAAATGAGTGTGATTGTGCATGTTACACTAACAACACTAGGAAAAAATAGAGTCCGCAACACTGGTATGAAAACTCAGCTCCACTGGTTTATTTGATTCAACGTTTCGATCACTAGGATCTTCTTCAGGAATTCATTCATTCATTCATTCTCACACACACACACACACACACACACACACACACACACACACACACACACACACACACACACACACACACACACACACACACGTTGAATGGTGTTAGTCCTTCTCTTGCCTTGTTCAGCAATATACAGTTGTTTCACCTGAAGACGGAGTGTCTCAGGATTCTTCTCCTTAGACAGTCTGCACCACAAGCAGAACTTTGGGGGATTTATAAATATACCTACCTGTTTCACTGAAGAGCACCTGTTTAAGAATGCCACTGAGCCCAGGCAGTGCTTGCTCCTTCTGTTTGACCCTAATGAAATATGTTTGATTTACGCAGCACTATATCCACCTAACGCCACTGCTGGGGCAACCTGGAAATTGGAGAGGCTGCAGGAGTTCATGCGAACATTCACTGCCATAGTGTTTCGCTCCAAGAAAAAGGGAACACAACAGCGTAAGTGCCTCTGAGACAAACAATTAAAAGCAGAATTAATGGCAGCAGTTATGAGACTTACAATACTAAATTAATCCATTTTATTCACAGCCTGGAAGCCATCTCAGACTGGGGTGAGAATGGCAACCACCACCATGCTGGTAATGGCAGGTGCTGCATTGTTCCCAGAGGAACTGGAGCAGCACCTGCCATCAGTCCCCCCTTCCTTCCTGCCAGAAAACAGGGTCTGGATGGTGCAGCTGACAGGACAGGTATCAGCCCTCAATAATTTCCACACTGGGCGCATCTCCACGGATGCAAATGAAAATCTGCATTCGCAGTTGAGGGCAGATAATGTCATCCACCCCAGCGCCAAAACCTGCCGTGCCAGATTGAAGGCTATTGCCCTCACCCAATATGAAGGCAAGGGCGCCTCATCTGACACCACAATGGTCGAATACATCGACACCTTGGCCCACACAGAGCAGCCAGTCAATATAATGGAGTTGCCAGCTCAGGCCTCAGATGAGCAACAAGAGCTGCCCTTGATACAAGGGCAGGTTCTGTATTACCTTTCAGGATGGGCAGTGTTCACTGAACTCCGCAAGACTGCATGTGAAGCCTGTCGTGAGTACTGCCTCTCAAGCAGTGCCCTCAGTGAGCATGGCTACCACAGCCTCCACCCCGTGGAGTCAGAGGCAGTACTCACTACAGTGAAGAGCAAGGGGAAACTGGTCCACCCATCCACAGCTGTGCACCACCTGCATGAGAGACTCCACCACCTCATGAACGAACACCAGGCACTCCTCACAACTGAGAAGCCTTTGGATGTCATCATGAGGTGGATGGACAGACACCACTTCCACCTGGCTCCCTCCTTGTCACAACATAACAAGGAAAATAATTAAGAGATTGGCTACTTTAAAATTACACATGCTGGTTAAGCAAAAAACTAGCCAGACTGGCGAACTCTATCAATATGATAGCAGGTCGGCTCTAAGAGCGACTTCAGTTAAGTAATCATTGTTTTTCCTTTCGTTTTTTGCATCTCAGTGTGACGTGATGCAAGCTTGTAGATGGGCTAGTTTCTCTTTTTTTCCATTTTAGCAGTTCTCGATGAGTAAATTGTTATGATTTGCTCGATCCACTTTTCGGGCATTTTTTGGCCAGTAATGAGTAAATTGTTACGATTTTCTCGATCCACTTTTCGGGCATTTTTTGGCCACGTCACAGAAATGTCATATGTGTCTGAGCAAATATACATGTTATGTCATGATTTTGTACGATGATAAGAACACCTCTCACTTCACACGGGTGTGATTTTTCTTTTCTTTTTACCAGTTTTTACCAGTTTTTGTAAAAGTAATAGTTTTCGTCCAAGTCGCCGTTTGATGTGTATGCGCCGTGCCAGCGTATGACGTAATGACTACGTGTGCTTGATATGGCAGAGGTGTCAGATTACATACATGTATACATAGGGGCATTACCAGACACTAAAGCATATCGTCATTACGTCACCATCGAAAACCAATTACACCCTGGCATTGGGTCCTTTAATCCACATCTTTATTAAGTCATCATTGAGAGCTAGTTGTACCAGTTATACCCTGACGTCATATGCTGCTACGATACATACGCATCAAACGGGGCATACGCAAAGTAACCACAGTATACCGCTAATCAACTTACAATTTACATATACATAGAGGCATTTCCTTTAATCCACCCGACACTGATCGACATATACGTCACCATCGAATGCCGTCACTCGTCCGTATTAATTACAACATTACGTAATTGATTGTTGTTAATTACGTAACGAAATAATGAATTTGAAATGCTTAAAAACTTTCAAACGTTCTTTCACAGAGAAGCTGAGATTGTACTGTTTGTAGCGGTCGTTTCATTTCACGCTCTCAAGAATTAAAGATCTATAAGGGTCCTTTTGGTTACCAACTCTACATCATTCAGCTGGGGACCACCTGGAGCCCCCTCAAGGATTTTCAACCAGATTTTCAACCAGTTTTCAACCAGTGGTCCGGGCCACTGGTTGAAAACCACTGATTTAGTCAATGTTTTTGTGTAAAATAACAGCTTGCTTTTCGATTAATTTACTTGAAGCTGCCAATGCACTTTTACTCTTCTTTGCACTTTAATCTCATGTACAATGCACTGCTATTCTTTTTTACACTTTAATGTCTAAAACCATGTACAGTGAATGCTGCTATATTCACACATGTGACACACCAAATATATATATATATATATATATATATATATATATATATATATATATATGGTGTGTCACATGTGTGATATATATATATATATATATATGGTGTGTCACATGTGTGAATATAGCAGCATTCACTGTGTGTGTGTGTGTGTGTGTGTGTGTGTGTGTGTGTGTGTGTGTGTGTGTGTGTGTGTGTGTGTGTGTGTGTGTGTGTGTGTGTGAGAGATTGTTTTTGTTTTACTTTTCTCTTGCTCCCCCTAGCTGTTCACCTGTGATCTGACATTGACAATAAAGTTAAGTTGATGTAATGTTGCAGGCAGCTATACATACCTCATATCTTGGATCCAGTGTTTTAATCATGCCTTTAAAGCCCATCAACTTTACATTGCAATGGAATCGTTCCTTAGATGTTTGTCCAGACTCCAGTGTCCACCACTTTCTTATTTTCCACACACACACACACACACACACACACACACACACACACACACACACACACACACACACACACACACACACACACACACACAGTAGCGGTACATTCTAAATTAATTCATAACGGTACCTTAATTCTATACTGATAACCAAAATGGGCTATGGTGGATTTATGTCTGGGTATTATAACTACTTTCTAGGTTCTCACTTATGCCCATTTAATAGTTGCTTTTAGAGCGGTGTTCATCAAGAGTAGCCTGGTTACATCTAGCCCGTCTCCGGACCCCCCGGGTTGAGCTCCTTTGGACCTACCACGTAGGGTCCGGTCTCACCGGATTCAAGCGACATGGGATGCAATCTGATTTCCCCTGACTTAGCCCTGTGCTGCGGTGTGGGTGTCACGCTGACATATTCCAAACGAAGCATATGAACGCTATAGGAGACAACGAACCATCTGACCCCCCCCGCGAACGGCTCAGAAGCCGTTAAGTATTTTTAATGTTTGTACGACCGCTTTGGCAGCTCTGAAATTCTCTCTTCGGTCCCTCCTTGTTGACATCTCGGTTGGCTAGCTGCGCCTACGGTTGGCTAGCTGCGCCTACGAGGCGCGTAGGGAGGCGCTGCTAGCCAACCGAGATGCTGGAGGCGGTACAATGGGATGTCAACAAGAGAGAATTTCAGAGCTGCCAAAACGGTCGTACAAACATTAAAAATACTTAACGGCTTCTGTGCCGTTCGGGGGGGGGGGTGAGAGGGTTCGTTGTATCCTATAGCGTCCATATGCTTCTTTTGGAATATGTCAGCGTGACACCCACACCGCAGCACTGGGGTAAGTCAGGGGAAATCAGATTGCATCCCATGTCGCTTGAATCCGGTGAGAAGGAACCCTACATAAAGTCATCAAAATGTCAGAAACTTTAACGTAGGGTTCCGAAAGGAGCTAGGTTACATCAAGAGTGAGTGAAAAGAGAAGGTATGCGGGGTAATTTATAATCTGAGTCCTTATACTCTTTCACCATGTTGCCGATTTTTGCAGATTTACAAGCTCATGTGCCGATCGGAGATCTCAACATGTGACGTTTGATCTTTTAGTAGTCTTGGATCAATTCAAGAGTCTATCATAGAATAGATCTATTTAATCGAATCTGACTTTGCTTACGTGATACGTAAACAAATGCCAGACTCGATTCAATAAATCTGTCATATTCGATCCAGGCTTAAAGGCCAGCATGTCATGATAGCTAGTTTTTAGAAGGTATACAATAAATGCTCAAACTTAGTACTATGGAACACAAAAAGCAATAGATTAATTCATGCATAAATTACCAACTTATACTTACCTTACCTCTTTGTTGACTTTAGATTGCTTGGCGCTGTCGGCGGTCGCTTCTCCAGTCTCCACACAAACTGTTATGAACTTATGATCTAGAAAATGTGGTAATGTCACGCGTTGAGTCTCGCGATGACAACCCATGCAGCCCAGGCAGAAACTTACTCTGTGCTCTTTAGATGACTCAATACAATTAAATGGTTCGCAAGTTGAAAAACACCCAGTCGGAAAACACACCTGTGATATGTCTTCTATTATATTCCTGGACCGATTATATGACAAGGGTCGCTATCGTTCATAAATAATATTTGTTTTCAAGATGTCCAGCGGGCTCCCATCCACTGCCATAGCACTGTTTTTCTGGCAAATCTAAGCTAGCAAATATAAGACTTCCGGGGGACGATCTCTTCAAAATAAGAGTACCCGAAAAAAAGATTAATTTGCACATTAAAACTATAAATTAAGCATTTAAACGATGCTATAGGACACACATTATGTTTCTGTGTAAAAATAAGTAATAAGTAATGTTTCTGTGTAAAGATAAGTAATTAAAAAGTTATCTAAATGGATAAATGCTATTCACTGGAGTGCATGGACTTTATAAAGTGGACACTGGACAAAAATCCCTGCTATGTATCGACTAGTGTGACATACGCACATGTCCGTGGAGACCTCCTCTACAACACCACACTGTCCGCTAAGCAGCAGAGGTGTAAAACAAAAATTGGCACGCCATACAGCGAGGTGAAACATAAAAATGTTTCCCATTTCCAGACTAAAGTCAACTAAAGTGGACACTGGACAAATATCCCTGCTATGTATCGACTAGTGTGACATATGCACATGTCCGGGGAGACCTCCTCTACAACACCACACTGTCCGCTAAGCAGCAGAGGTGTAAAACAAAAATTGGCACGCCATACAGCGAGGTGAAACATAAAAAAATGTCCCATTTCCAGACTAAAGTCAACTAAAGTGGACACTGGACAAAAATCCCTGCTATGTATCGACTAGTGTGACATATGCACATGTCCGGGGAGACCTCCTCTACAACACCACACTGTCCGCTAAGCAGCAGAGGTGTAAAACAAAAATTGGCACGCCATACAGCGAGGTGAAAGGTCAAAAAACATCCCATTTCCAGACTAAAGTTAACTAAAGTGGACACTGGACAAAAATCCCTGCTATGTATCGACTAGTGTGACATACGCACATGTCCGTGGAGACCTCCTCTACAACACCACACTTTCCGCTAAGCAGCAGAGGTGTCTCCACGGACATGTGCGTATGTCACACTAGTCGATACATAGCAGGGATTTTTGTCCAGTGTCCACTTTAGTTAACTTTAGTCTGGAAATGGGATGTTTTTTGACCTTTCACCTCGCTGTATGGTGTGCCAATTAAAATTTTACACCTCTGCTGCTTAGCGGACAGTGTGGTGTTGTAGAGGAGGTCTCCCCGGACATGTGCGTATGTCACACTAGTCGATACATAGCAGGGATTTTTGTCCAGTGTCCACTTTATAAAGTCCATGCACTCCAGTGAATGGACTTGGGCACTCCAGTGCATAGACTTGGGCATTTATCCATTTAGATAACTTTTTTACGTTATTTCATTACTTATTATTACACAGAAACATAATGTGTGTCTTCACAATAACTGTAATGTAATAATAATACTAATAATGTAATGTAATAATTATTTAATTAATCACGCTTTTAATCTGAAAGCAACCGGATGTCTTAAATTTGCTAGCTCTCAAACAGGAAATTCTAGATTTGCCAAAAAGACGGAGCCCACTGCCATGTATTCATCGAACTTCCGGTGCGAGTTTTGCCACCTGTGGGGGAGGGGCTGGGGAGGGGGGGTGTCATCATAAAGTTTATATATATCTATGGGTGTCATGGCATATATCTATGGGTGTCATGGCGCGACCATGACACTTCCTTCTCTGAGCTTCCTTGGGCAAGACCTACCATAGATATATATAAACTCTAGATAGCTCACCCGCGCTGTTGGCCAATGGAGAGCGACGTCGTTACGTGGCGGCCATCTTACCTCGGGACACATAACATTGGGTCTATGGGGCATGTACTCTTAAATGACCATAACTTGCTCCATTTTCAACCGATTTTCAAACGGTTTGGTTTGTTATAAACGTCAGAGACGTCCGCATACTTATATGCTTTTATACGACGTTCATATAAAAAAATAAATTAAGCCGATAAGCGTCCTGAATCATAGCCACGTTGACAACGTTTGTAATAAACCAACCCGTTTGTAAATCCGTCAAGATTTGAGCGAGTTATGACTGTTTCTGTTTGAGCTGCCATTGAACATACTGTACTGTATCCCCGATGTAAGATGGCTGCCGGGTGAACGACGTCAGAAACTCCGCCTTGAGCCATCTAGTGTTTATATATATCTATGAGACCTACGCTGAAAAGACTATCAGCTGAAGTGGCGGAAGTGTTGCGTGTAAGATAACTACGTCACGCGGTGCGGCTGTGTTTACTAGTCCCCACCTGTTGTGTTCTTATATCATACGAATCATATATACACAAGCTTGTCTTTCATGGTTTCTTTATTACAGCAAGCAACGTCTTGTCCGCTTGCCGGTCTCATTCATAATAACTGTTACATCACCTTTGGTGTCCTTATATAAATCGGTTACCTGCTTCCTGGTCATGTGACCTCAGTAACCAATACACGACATCCCCCTTTTCCTTGGAAATAAACTTGAACCTTTAACCTCAGTACTGACCCTTAAAACAATGAAAACACGTTTTTCCTTTTCCAATCACAATTCACAATGCAAAACAAGAAAACACATTTTTCCCTTTTGTTCAATCACAATTCACAATTCAACACACAATATCTTTTTTTTTTTTTTTTTTTTAGTGTAATTCAGCTCAAGACAACACAAAATCTTGGAGCCTTTCAGGTGCCTTTGTGACCCTTTGAGGTCTGGCCTTCGGCACCTCTGACCGTTCAATGTGTTGTGGTGTGTGCGTGACCTTATCCTGTACCTGTGTGTCCACATCAAGTGCACTCTCCTCTTGTGTGTTGTGTTCCTCCGTAGGCCTGTTTGTCACATATCTTTTCACATGTGTGGTGTTTCTCTGGTATCGTGCTCCTGTGGGTGATTCAACCACCACCTGACTTCCTGTTTTGCTCACCACTTTGTGTGGTGTCGCGTTGAATGGTGTGGTGAATTTGTCCACCTTGTCCTGCTGTATGAGCACCGTGTCTCCAACGTCCACCTTTGAGTACTGAGCTCCCCGTCGTTCATCAGCATACAGTTTTGCTTTACCCTTTTGCTCTGCATCTCTGTCACGTACTTCCAGCGATGCTGTGTGTGATCCACAGAGATCTGGCAACTTTCCTCTCATTTTCCGATTAAAGAGCAGTTCAGCAGGGCTTTTCCCAGTAGTAGCATGTTCTATGCTCCGGTACACAGTCACATACTTTCTCAGCTCACGTTTCCAGTCCAGTCCTTCTGCTTGAGCGATCCTTATTCTCTTCATCAGCGATGAATTCTGACGCTCAACTTCTCCATTCGCTTGAGCCCATTTTGGAGTCGTCTTCACGTGCGTGATTCCATTTGCCTCGCAGTACTCCTTGAACAATTCAGCCTTGAACTGGGGACCCCCATCCGATCTGCAGGAAACTGGTAGTCCATGCCTGCTAAACATGGACTCCAGGCTGTCAATGACCTTCTCCGCAGTTGTGGAAGTCATAATGTCATATTCATAGTAGCGACTGTAGTAATCTACCACCACGAGTATGGAGTGATTGGTTGGCAGTGGCCCTAGCAGATCTATGGCAATATCTTGCCAGGGACCATCCGGTAGACTTGTAGATCTCAGTGGTTCTGGTGGGTCAGGTCTGGCTACAATTTGACATCCATGACATGCCTTACAGTACTTCTCAGCTGCTCTCTCCATGCCAGGCCACCAAACCTTGGTTCTGAGATGTTGTTTGGTTCCCACTATTCCCAGATGCCCTTCATGGGCTAGTGTGAGTGCTCGTGCTTGCAGGCTCTGTGGCAGCACTATGCGTGTCCCTCGTAGCACGATGTATCCTATTGTACACAACTCATTAACAATCGGTGCATATTGTTTACAATTATCAAAACATCCATTTGTTAGTGCATTGCGAACCTCAATCAATTCTGTGTCGGTAGCAGATGCTTCCTCTATCTCTCGTGTAGTAAGTGCTTTGGGTGTAGCGCTCATTGCCACAAATCTAACATACTCATCCGAGTCATGTTTGTGCACTTCTCTTCTTGCTGAATGTCCTAGCAGCCGTGACAACGGGTCTGCTATGTTTTGTTTCCCCGGTACATATACAACTCTGAAATCATAAGGTTGTAATCTGAGAACCCATCTCTCTATGCGTGCACATGGTTTAGATCGAGGACCGTATATGACCTCTAGTGGTTTATGGTCAGTGATTAAATCAAACCTCCTACCATACACATAAGGATGTAATCTCTCACAAGCCCACACTAGACCTAAAGCTTCACGCTCTGTCTGAGAGTATCTACGCTCACAGTCTGTTAAGCTGCGGCTCACATAGCATACAGGTACCATCTTTCCCTGCTGGTCCTGCACTAGCACTGCTCCTAAACCTACAGGACTTGCATCTGCAATTACCTTAGTTGGTGCTTCCTTGTCAAAATAGGCTAGTGTGACAGTTTTGGCTAGTTCATCCTTTAGAACCTGGAATGCTTTTTTCTGCTCTGGACCAAACTCAAATGGCACCTCTTTTCTAGTCAGGCATCGTAATGGCTCTGACAGTGTTGCAAAACCTGGTATGAACCTGGAACTGAATCCTACGAGACCCAGGAAACTCCTGACCTCTGAGGCATTCTCTGGTTCTCTGGCCTCCACAATAGCTCTCACCCTCTCCTCTGTTGGTCCTATGCCCTTCTCTGACAGGAGTATCCCCATGAAAATCAACCTGTCCATGTTGAATTGACACTTCCCTGGGTTTAGTGTTAAACCGCACTCTGAGAGCCTCTTCAGAACAGCATGTAAACTCTTGTCATGTGTTTCCTGATCTCGTGCGTGCACTATCACATCATCTGAGATGTTCTCAACACCCTCAATGCCAGCTAATGTATTGGCTATCTCATGCTGGTATTGCTCACTGGCTGATGAGACACCAAAAATCAACCTTTTGTACCTGTACAGTCCATTATGTATTGCAAAAGTGGTTATTTCCCTTGACTCTGGGGTCAGCTCTAACTGATGGTAGCCCCATTTAAGGTCTAGCTTGCTAAACACAGTTGAGCCATTCATGCCTTGCAAAATGTCATCCACAGTAGGAATGGGGTACCGTTCCCTCACAATTGCTTCATTGGCCCTCCTCATATCTAGACACATTCTGATATCTTTGTCAGGTTTTGGAATTATCACCACTGGGTTCACCCAAGGGGTGGGGCCTTTGACACTTTCCACAATGTCTAAATCAATTAATTCCTTAATTTTATTTTCCACCGCCTCCCTGAGGTGGTATGGTATGCGTCTAAGTGGCTGGGCCACTGGCTTAACCTGTGGGTCTATGTATAAACTAATCTGCTTGGTGTTCAATTTCCCTACACCCTTGAACACACCTGGATATTGCTGCTTGAGTGTGTCTTTGATGTCTGTCACCACAGAGACATTTTCACCTATTTTCAACACTCCCAATTTCATGGCTGTCTTTCTACCCAATAGTGGTTCACCATTACCCTTAATTACAATGAATTCTGCCTGTTCAGACCTGTTACCAATGGTAATTTCACATTCAAAAATCCCCTTAATTGGGAGAGGTTCACTGGATGAGTAAGGGTACAAATTCCTCTTTTCTTTTGGCACATAGGAGTTACATTTTATCTTTTCTGCCTTGAGTTTTTCCCATGCATTTGTTCCCATCACATTGCTTTTAGCACCGGAGTCAACTAACATTTCCACATTTACTCCCCCCACACAAAATGTAAGTTTCTCTGACATGTCATCTTCTTTCACATTAAATGCAAACTCATCATCATGCTCTACCTCCACTGTGTTCACATTTTGGTTCCTTGATCCTCTTGTGCGACACATCTTGGAGTAGTGGTCCCTCCCGTTGCATTTGTGACATGTCTGTCCTCGCGCAGGGCATTTTGGATCCCTTGCCATGTGATCAGCACGTCCACACCTGAAGCATTTCCTCTCCGATGTGGCGCCTTCTTGGTCTCTTTCCGGTGGTTTCCCTCTCGATGCTGGGTATTTCCCTCCTTTTTGTGTGACGCGATGCACGGTCTCGGTGTCCCTCCTGTCTTCAGCCAGAGACATGGCCGCCATCTGTTCTTCAATCCTCTCACATTGTGAGGATAACTCCAATGTGCGGGCAAGCGTCAGTGCATGCCCTTCCTCCAGTAATTTTCTGCGCACATATGTTGACGTACATTTATTCAGGATAGCGTCTCTAATCTGGTTGTCAGTGTCGGCTTGAAAACCACAATCCCTCGCCGTTCGTCTCAGACGTGTTGCAAACTGTTGTATGGTCTCGCCTGGTTCCTGGCACAACTTGTGAAACGTCTGGCGGGCAAACGCTGAGTTGACTTGGGGCACAAAGTACGTGTTCAGTGCCGTGACTGCCTTCGCGTATTCCGTCGCCTCCCCGGTGTCCGGTAGAGTGGAAAACACATCCTGGACGTCTGGTCCCGCCAGGTGTAAAAGAAGAGCCCTTCTCCTCTGCTTCACCACGGCCGCGGCAGCCGCGTTATCCCCTCCGTCAACGATTATCAGTCCCTTCCCATCTGCGTACAATTCGAATGAAATTAGCCATCGCGTCCACCTCGGTCCGAGAGTAGCTGGATCCGTGTAACATGCAAACTGTTGGATCCCCGACTTCTCCATGCCGTCCGCGTAACTCCGTTTTCCACACCTCGTCGCCAATGTTGTGTTCTTATATCATACGAATCATATATACACAAGCTTGTCTTTCATGGTTTCTTTATTACAGCAAGCAACGTCTTGTCCGCTTGCCGGTCTCATTCATAATAACTGTTACATCACCTTTGGTGTCCTTATATAAATCGGTTACCTGCTTCCTGGTCATGTGACCTCAGTAACCAATACACGACACCACCCAATGATCATTTCAGCGGCAATACATTTTCGGGAACACAACGCTGCGATTGGTCAAAAAACGTTAACTTCCGGGGGGGGGGGGGGTTACACGGCGGAAGTCCCGCCTTTCGATAGCTTCTCTGCCTTAGGTTGTGACCAGGCTCTTCTTTTTCGCAGTTAAGTGAGCCTGGGACCGAGGCTAGAAATGTACTGTAATTCTGCAAACTGTTAATAAAATCAATCAATCAATCAAACTCACCCTCGGATACTTTTGAGGCCGACCAAGATGGCGGCGCCCATAGAGATGGAGGACTGGGGGAATCAAATGCAGTTTTAATTCATTATAGGTCCGGTGAGCTAATTCCGACGGTCTGTTTCGGCTCGATATGCCCCTATGACATTCCGATTTTAGGTGTTGTGTTTTTTAAGACATTTTGGACACGAGTTTTATGTATCTCCACCTTCTGTGTGATATAAACGTGCAGGCTGCAGCAGCGGTTGGAATGGAGCGAGCACAGCAGACCACAGAGGTACGGTGGAACATGTAACATTATAAACTAATGTAACATTGTGTGTTTACATTGCCTGCTTTTTATTATTTGGTCCTCCTTGAGCCACGGGAGGCCATGCTAACGTCCCATGCTAACGACGTTAGCGTTATGCTAACGCAGCTCACACAGTGAGCCTCACTGTGGCATCAATACACCATTGTCTGACATGTCAATTCAAACGTTTTTAATGTGACAAGTTGTGGTGAGTTGGTCACACAGGACTGATTGTTAGATCAACCTGGGATTTTATAATAGGTACTAAGTTGTGTGCTATGTGTCCATCCATGCTAACCTAACAATAGCCTAAGGATTTAGTGTTCGATCAACCTGGGATTTTATTAGCCCAAACATTTAGACTCTCGAATCGAAAATAACCTCTACGAGAGTCTATGTTTGGGCTAGGATTTTATAATGGGCACTAAGTTGTGTGCTTGTCCATGCTGACCTAATAATGGCCTAACAATCAAATCTACAAGCTTGTAGATCGGCTATTTTCAAATAGGACCCCTGGGGGTCCCCTGACCCCCAGGGCAGCGGTGGCCGAACGGATAGCGGCGCGGTCTAGATACCGGAAGGTTCCCAGTTCGAATCAGCCGTCCGACACGTTAAAATTACCACCGCTGAAATGCCCTTGAACAAGGCATCAACCACTACGATGAAATGTGTTCTATGAGCAGGGCCTGGCTGGAAACAAGTTCTTGAGCTTAGCCCAGATACCCTGGGTAAATATAGATTTCATTTCATTTCACCCCAATCAATGTTCTCTATAATATTTCAATGGGTCTGACTATCACAGGTCAATGGGCAAGTCACCTGAAGATGATGGCTACATTTTATAATCTAGTACAGATTGCAGTCCCAGAAATGGAAAATGTTATTGAATATTAAATGTCATGTTCTTCTTTGCTGTTACTGCTAGGGAATACTATCTGTTAGCCCCTCTGGGAACCCTCGTAAAAGGTTTCTGATATTTGGACCTTTTACGAGGGTTCCGAGAGGGGCTAACTATCTGTGTGTATTCATATTTGAGACATGTGTAGGCGCCTTTATGTTTAGTGTACATGATTGTGGATGCTGTGTGTTCAGCATGTTGCCCCTATTTTAATGTTTTAGACACATTCAAGTAGTGATGGTAAGTAGTGTTGACATAGCAAACAAAGCCCTGGTAGG